>NW_015505350.1:215869-231556 GCF_001515645.1 Sinocyclocheilus grahami | reverse complement strand
CTTCCTCTGAAACTGTATGTTTGTGTGTTTTAACTTAGTTTATGTAATCTAGAATAGCCAATAAATTTCATGTTTCATTTATAAATAATCGATTGTCTGGTGTCATATAATTTCAAGGTCAAATCTATTGCCAAAAGATCCCTTGCTTGCTGCCTAGCTCGTAGCTTACTCATAATAATTACCTCTCTTAAGAGCTGACAAATTATCATAATTGTATTTCACCCGTGGCCAGGGAGAATACAAAAATTACATATTCAATTGGTAATATACACTGACATCAACTTCTCGCTGGCCGAGTAGCTGATAGAGTGTAAACTATCAAATTTAGAAGCAATTCGAATCAGGTTGAATTAGGCTCTGCAAATCCGAGTCCTATCAAAACCAGAATCAATAATAATAATTAATTCCCTTACAACTGAGTTAAAATTCCTTACAGCATATTTTGGGATATGTGCAGAAACGACTGGAGATGATGACAACACTTGGTGTGTACTGAGGATTCCTGGGACTGGTCGAACAGATGGGGGAAGCATTTTGTCAAAAGTTTCAATGTCAGACTCTTCAAACCATTTGAATTTCACACGTCTGTTTTGGAGGACAGAAACTCGTAAACATCTCTGGGAGATTGCAAATCACTACCACTCTGTATGTGCATGTCGGCCATTCGCTTGACTGCACCCCCAACACCATCCCATGGCTCCCTTGTAATGTGACCTTTCAGAGAAATTCCAGGATAAATGTTTGAATTCCATTGTGAAGGGAACTGCGCTCATCAGGAAACAGTTGGTTTTATTTCTGTATTGTGTTACCAGCCCATCGCTGATGACATGCAGTGTGTCAATTTCTCAGACATGGTTTGATTTTACATCTTCCAGAACAGGTTTGATGTGTGCCCAGACAGCTCTCTCATCATGCCTTAATGATGGTGACAGAGTTGCATAGCTCTGGGATCCTTCTGATGTGTATGCAACTGCAGCATGGATAGTAACTTGTTGTCAATTTCCTCCAAAATGAAAAGCCTGAATTTCTGAATTAAGTTTCCATCCATAGTTCTCTGAAAAGTCTATGTGTAGGACAATTTCATTTTCAGCAACCTTTTCTTTAATTTCCCTAAATTTCCCAGCCTGGTGTAACCAGTTGTACTGATGGTTTCCAATGGATTCCAACTCGTGCCTGAACTCCTCAACCAGTTGTTCAACAGTGCCACACTTTGATTTTTTGATCCAATTCTTGTAGACTTCATCACCAACAGTCACGTCCTCTCTTTGCCACTGTTCCCATCTTGCAGCATCAAGGGGGTTGTGTTCAGCCAGTTGAGTCTCCTCATAACAACACTTACAGCATTCCCTGTACATGCATTTTTGGTTTTCAGCATTGCATGTAATGCCTTTGAGCAGCAACGACAAGCTTTGTGTTTGAATTATGCCCCTGTGTGCCATGCTATCAATGAGGAGACGCATATTCTCATGCTGATAACAAGTACACGTGTTGCGGTCAGTTGCTTTAGCCTCTGTGATATAAAAAGGCCTATATCTCACAAACTGTCTGTAAGACATTGAATGTTTCCAGCTGGAGTCTTTACAGTAGTCACTGTAGAGGTCTCGTAGAGATTTTGTGAGAATTCGTTGCTGCCTCTTTTTCACCCTTCCAACAGTGTCTTTCTTTCCAGCTAGAAGTCTACTGTTTTCCCTTGACAAGAAGGACACAACTTCTTGTCTCTTCTCATTGGAGTTTCTGCAAGTAATTAAGCCACTGCCTCCTCCTGTAAGCTTTCTGGAGACTGTGGGGTCATGTTTAGAATAGCACTGAGTGCCTTTTCTTTTGCCCTGCATCTTTTTTTGGATTCTTTCCACTTTTTGTGCAGTTCAGTCTGCTTCCTTTTTGACAGTAAGTTGATATTGAAGATTTCCACTCTCCCCGCGACATTCTTTTCTTCATACCTTTTTTAAAAATTCATAGATAGACAATACATTACAATCCAAGTAAAAAAATCAAAAATCAAAATCAAACATTCACATTTTTGGTAGCATTTTCTATGTTTCTATCATTTATTATAAACTTGCGTTCTAATGTGACAACCCTATAGTATTTGTATTACAAAAAATATATATATATAATTTTAATGATATAATAATTTGCTTGTGTTATTATAACACCAATGTTATTCAAACTTAACTGAAACGTGACTAGAGGTGAGCCTAGTGTAAGCCGTGTCTAGTACTTTTAACAATGAGTAGTCATTCTGTCTCTCTAAATGAAAACTCTTCTAAAGCCACCCTTTCTGCTGAAACTCTTCTAGAGCCTCTAAATATGATTGCTTTTCAAGCTATATTCATTAAGATGTGAATTTTTAATAGATTTTTTTAAATTAATTTTTTTAAATACATGGCTGCTCTTTAAAGGCATCATTTCAATTCTATTTACTTTCTGCGGCATTGTCTTAGGATCTCCTCCCTTCTCTGTGGATCCCTGTTAATTTTCTGCCTATATTTCTGTGTCCTCTCTCTCCCATTAATTTTTCTCCCTGAATTCTTTCTGTCTCAAAAACAAAGTATAACATTTTATACTTATTTTCATAACACATTAGTTTAACAGTACAAGTTTTTTGCAAAAACATTATACATTTTTTTAAATTAATGTAATTATTGCATTTAAAAACACTGAAAATGATGAAAAGAAAAAGGACGTAAACAAATCTTATTTAATAATTTAAAATGCTTCTTAAAGAGACCTTGTCCTCTAGTGTGACAATTTTCTTCTGGTGTGACAGTACAGGACATTATCTGTCACACCATAGGACGTTTCAGCCTTTTGTTATTTAATGACCTTGCTATTCCTAGCTAACCTGTCATTAGCGGTTAGCAAGACACATTTGTGTAATTTTCCATGATTATGTAGTTTAAAATACAATTTTTAATTAAAATATATAATTTATGGTTGTCACACCAAAGGACAACAAAACATAACACTTTTGTAGTGGTTCCAAAAAAGTAAAATATTTGAACAATTCTGAGACAAAAAACTTACCATGTGCACATGTCAGTGGCTTCACAGGGGGCTTCAGTAGCATGACCTTGAATGGGGTCCTTTAATTAATTAAAGTTGTCCATGGAATTGCCCGACTTAAAATCAGGATATGGTGTCACACCGGAGGACTTTTTTTTTTTTTAGAGACAAAATGTATCAAATTCCTACGCTTTTAGAAATATATGGATGAAAAAAATAATTACCATTTACTAAAATAGACACTTGTACAATTATGACAGAGGTATTTATAAACATTTTTATGCTTTTATTTTTAATTTATAAACATTGTAATTTATTGAACCATGGTTGAGACAGTCACACCATAGGACAATTTTGAGATTTGTCTCACAATTGTAAAAAATTTAATAACACTGCAGATTTTATAACAAGAGTTCCAGTAGGACAAAGACAGGTTTAACCATTTACTGCATTTTAAATAACTACAATATTAATTATATTCATTTTTATCTTGTGGGACAGTGAAAATGCCATGTCATGTCAACAACCAACTATACATTATAAAATTAGCCTTTTCCACAAAAATCGCAAATTACGTCAGCGCAGGGTAAAGCTAGTTCCATTACAGGTCTGCGCATATTACAATAGTATGCCCTTTTCTCAAATAATGCTTCTTAAATTTTCTGTTTTGTCTGTTTTCCAATTTGTTGTTACATACAGTGCAGCTGTGTTGTACAGTAAGCTATTATCATTAGACCTATTCCAACCGCATGGACCGTTCGACCACCAAAGTAAGTGCGCATCATTGATCATTGTTCTCTCTAAAATATTTTCTAATAACATGAGATCTGCAGTTTAGTTTAAAGATTAATTATTGTGCACCTATAGCACTCCTCAATGTCATTATAACACAGCATTCCACAAAGTGATCAAGCGCATCCACTACAATGGCCTGTCTAAATTCATATAATTTTGGTTTAACTTATGGCAAATGACTTTATGTAGCCTAATTTCAGTGTTTATCTCCATTAATGAGAGAGGAATATTTAATGTAAATGTGTGTATCGAAATCATTGTTTACTTCATTACTTTTCTCACTCCAGAAAAAAAAAGAGGTTGTACACATGGTCCTGAATATCCGCTCGGTGCGTACATATTTACGGCAAGTATATTTTTTATAAATGCGTGGAAAATTGCGTACGCATATGCAACATTTATAAATGAGACCCCTGGTCTTTGTTTCTGAGTTTCCAACAGTTTCCTGAACTCATTCTTGTTAAGTATGGTCGCTGTTGTCACCTTGGAGTTGTTATTGATGATCAGCTGGATTTCACAGGCCACATTGCTAGAACTGCCTGGTCCTGCAGATTTGTTCTCTTCAACATTAGTAAGATCAGGCCCTTTCTTTTGGAACATGCTACACAACTCCTTGTTCAAGCTCTTGTTCTAGACTATTAGACTATTGCAACAATCACTTGGCAGGTCTTCAAGCCAGTTCTGTCAAACCTCTTCAACTAATCCAAAATGTGACTGCAAAATTAGTCTTTAACGAGCCGAAAAGAGCACATTTCACACCTCTGTTCATCAGTCTGAACTGGCTACCAATAGCTGCTCTTATTAAATTCAAGGCAAAACATCCGCTGGCTCTGCACCCCTTTACCTAAATTCACTACTTCAGACTTATGTGCCCTCTAGAAGCTTGCATTCTGCAAGTGAACAACACATTATCGTGCCATCCCATAAAGGCACAAAATCACTTTCACAGACTTTTAGATTAACTGTTCCCCTCTTGTTGGAATGACCTGCCCAACTCAATCCAAGCAGCTCAGTCCTTAGCCATCTTCAAGAAACTGCCAAAAACACATCTCCTTCCATCTTCATAGTCTAATAGTCTGTGCACACCTAAAGTGAATTTAATTATTTGCACGACATACAAAGTCAACGCAAAGATGCGAATTGCCACAAACGCGTGTTATTGCATCTTCTGCGCAAGTTGAAAATTTTCAACTTGAGCGGAAAATTTGCATGATGCGTTGTCGCACAAGCCAATCAGCAAAGAACTTGACACGTCCAGTTTGACACGTCCGGTTGTATCAGAAAATGGAGTAAAGCATTACGCGATGATTTTTTTTGTGCGAAAAACATCAAAAAACAAAAAACATCCCACGAGTAATCGGTTACATCTTGGGTGTGCATTATTTTCTAAGAATTCAATGGACCGAAGTCTATTATTCCGCTTATACTACAGTTACCACACCTCAAGACATCGATCAGATGATATATTTCAAGGCATTCGTCCAGTTTTTGTACTTAAAAATGCTGTTGTGAGTAGGATTAATTTCTTACGCATCTCATCCAATGCCTGCGTTGCTAATTCCAAAACGTCATTTTAGACCTAGTAACAAGGCTTGAGCCGTTGATAGCAGACTAATGCAGTAAATAACTGCAGTTACAATAATGCAGTTAATAAGTTATTAGAGAGAGGGAGAGAGATTACTTCTCTGAGTCTGTGCATCTCTCAACAGTGTTCGGCAGCAGCGTCTACTAATAATGAAACTTTAAAGGGTTAGTTCACCCAAAAATGAAAATTAGCCCATACATTACTTACCCTCAAGTCATCCTAGGTAGCAGTCGACCGATATTGTTTTTTTGACAGCCGATGCCGATATCTTAGAGAGCAGGGTGGCCGATGTCCTTATATTGGCCGATATATACAAGTATATATATTTTTTTAATTATAAGTTTTATTTATTTGAATTAATGTTTGAGAAACTTGAAATAATTTGAAAATGAATTACAGTGGGTACGGAAAGTATTCAGACCCCCTTAAATTTTTCACTCTTTGTTATATTGCAGCCATTTGCTAAAATCATTTAAGTTAATTTTTTCTCCTCATTAATGTACACACAGCACCCCATATTGACAGAAAAACACAGAATTGTTGACATTTTTGCAGATTTATTAAAAAAGAAAAACTGAAATATCACATGGTCCTAAGTATTCAGACCCTTTGCTCAGTATTTAGTAGAAGCACCCTTTTGATCTAATACAGCCATGAGTCTTTTTGTACTTTAGATGACAACTTCCTGATTCTATAATTCTATTACAGTATTTTTCACAAATAAATAAATATTTTAAAATATATAAACAAAAAGAAAGTAAACACTGTAACCAACAGGGCACTCTGTAATCTGAGAAGTTTGTGTGCTTTGGGAATCATATTTTTTCAACTAAAGCCAAGGTAGCACTCATTTTACATGCAGCATGCAGTAAAAATGACATGAATATGACAGTGCGCAAATTCATAAATCAGCATAGTTTGAAATAACGAGTTTAAAGTTGATCACGCGTCTCCAGTGAAGCTGAACTCTCCTCCTGTCCAGATTCAATTCGCATGGATCGACTGTCACGCAGAGCACACACGATCAGGCAAATGCACACTTCACAAGATCTCACAGCTGGATTCGACTAAGTCTGCAAGTTTGTGAAATTAAATGTTCATTAGTCATTTAAAGGTCTGTTTAAATTATGTGTGTATTTGCTGAATGCTGACGGCAAACGAGAAAGTATTATGTCTGCCTTTCTGCTACTAATAATATAAAAGCAATCGTTATAATACATTTTGTATACCTTTTAATTCATTTGTTCAACAGTTCTATCTGATTATTAGACAGACTTCTATCTGTATTAGGCAGAACTGTTAAACTATGACAACGAACAATGAAGAGGGAGAATGTGAGCACTGTGTGCCCTGGCGCTGCCGTTCTCAGCGCCGTCAAAATAAAAGTCCTGCCTCGAACACATCGGCCAGGCAGAAAAACGTATCGGCCGATGCCGATATTTGAAAAATGCCAAATATCGGCCTTGGCGATATATCGGTCGACCACTAATCCTAGATGTATATGACTTTCTTCTTTCAGACGAATCCAGTCTGAGTTATATAAAAAATTGTCTTTGATCTTTCAAGCTGTTTAATGCCACTCAGCAGGTGTTGCATGCATCAGTCCAAAACAAGTTCAATAAAAAGCGCCCATCCATTAAAAAAAAAAGTGTCTCACGCGGGGGTGAACAAAGGCCTCCTGTAGCGAATCGATGCGTTTTTGTAAGAAAAATATCCATATTCAAAACGTAATAATCACTTTAATGTAGCTTGCGCCAACAGTTGTACACGGAAGCAGCTCCGGGCGGATGACGTACGAGGTCAGCGTTGCGCATAAATCTAAATATAAAATTAGAACGTTCGTCTTGTGAAAAGGGTCCAAAGTGATGCTTTGCCTATAGGCAAGCGCCACTAATAAAAAAAGGATGTTACTTCCTGCATTTAGGCTGCATTTATATGCTCAAAAATACAGTAAAAACTAATACTGTAAAATAGTATAACTCAAAATAAATGTTCTATTGTCATAGATTTTAAAATTTCATTTATTCCTGTGATGCAAAGCTGAATTTTCAGCATCATTATTCCAGTCTTCCGTGTCACATGATCCATCAGTAATCATTCTAATATGCTGATTTGCTGCTCAAGACATCTCTTATTATTATCAATGTTGAAAACAGATACTTAATTCATATTTATGCAGAAACCATTATATACTACCATTCAAATGGTTGGGGTATGTGAGTGTGTTTTTAATAGAAATTAATGCTTTTATTCAGCAAATATGCAAACTGATCAACAGTGACAGTAAAAATATTTATAATGTTACAAAAGATTATATTTCAAATAAATGCTGTTCTTTTGGACTTTCTATTTATCAAAGAACACTAAGAAATTTCCACAAAATATTAAGATAATATTAAAATTCTCTTTCCCCAGTGTTTTTTGCTGACAATAGTTACCAACTGGCCTAATGTTCCCCTTCTTACCCCCTAGACCTTTAATAGCCAAAGAAGGTCTTAACAACTAAAAATAATTTTAAAATCATGTTTCCAAACTTTTGACAAGTACTACTGTATAACTTATGTAATAGTGCTTTATGTTATAAACTCACCAATTCCATAAAGTGCAATCCTGGTGTTTCCTTTCTGCAGAAGAACTGGACTGATCTCAAGTTTCTCCACTGAACGACTGCGGCCAAAATGATTGATCAGACCAGCACAGCTCAACAGGTCTATAGCACAAAGGCCATCAGCCTGGAACACACATACAAAACCAAACATAAAAAACCCATGAGATAACAACATGAATTTAAGACAGTTGCTTTCAGGAAATATTTATATTCCTGAATGGTTAAGGGAATAAGTGTGCTACCTACGCAGCATTATTCACAGCTTTCAGCTACATTTTTTTTGTGGGGAGCTGCCACTTACTGCATTCAGAACGAGATTAGAGCAAACAAGAATACATCATACAATTTTACACCATGCCACGTCATGCTACACTTCATTTATGAGTTTATAAATCTCAACAGGGCTAATGGAGGTTACGTATCCATTTTTAATTAGTTTTTATTTATTTATAATTTTTTTGAGTGATTGTCTTAAGGTATTTGTATTGCAAAGCCACCATTTTTTAACCACAGGGGCTGTCATAGCCCTTTTTTGTTGTTGTTATACAGATGTTTATGAAAACCTCAATATCTCAGCTCAGAATGATCCAAGCTCCTTTGGAAAAAAGATCTCTAAAGCACATTTAAAGGTAAAAGGTACTTTGAGGAATTTGGGGAATTCTGTCTTATAAACCACATGTCTCTAGGTCTGCCAAAGCCCCACCTCCACCACGCCCTGCCCCCGCCGAGACAACATTGCCGACATGCACCATAAAAACACACCATGGTCTTAATTATTGCCACAAAGTTTGGTTTTACTTTTCTTAGTTTGTGCCTAAACTAACAGAAAAATTTAGCTTTGCTGTCATTTTGTTGTTGCTAATAATCTCCACTCTGTTCTTATCAAATTCGTGTTTGAAATGAATTTTGTTTTGTGAGGAGAACTGTGGAGGAAAAATAATAGAACCCAATTTTAAGTTCATCATGGTGAAGTTGGACATTCTGGCGGTGATTGTAAGAATGATAAATGCATGTTGATGTCATATAATA
Organism: Sinocyclocheilus grahami; assembly: GCF_001515645.1. Taxonomy (NCBI): domain Eukaryota; kingdom Metazoa; phylum Chordata; class Actinopteri; order Cypriniformes; family Cyprinidae; genus Sinocyclocheilus; species Sinocyclocheilus grahami. The sequence continues at coordinate 222,533 of NW_015505350.1, read as the reverse complement.
ATGTCTTGTATAAAATATGCCTATTTTCCGATGTTTCTCTTTCTTTTTGGCATTATCGCCTGTGTAGACATTTCATTATGGTAAGACTAATTTCCTTAATTATAACAATTGCAGCGTTGTTTTTAAACTTGCAGTCAAGCTATAATGTATTTGATATTTATCATGTATGACTAAAATCATGCAGAGATTAAAGGGGTCATATGATGCTTTTTTAAAGATCATTATTTTGTGTATTTGGTGTAACAGAATATGTTGACATGCTTTAATGTTAAAAAAACCACATTATTTTTCAAAAACCGTACATTATTGTAAGTCCTCTATGCTCCGCCTCTCTCAAACGCTTCGTTTTCTACAAAGTCCCTCCTTCCGACAAGCGCAGTCTGCTCTGATTGGCCAGCTGACCCAGTGCATTGTGATTGGCCGAACACCGCAAGCACTCGTCGGAAATGTAACGCCCCTTACCATAATCGTCGCATCATATGACCCCTTTAAAAACAAATTCTGAGCAAAAACGTTAAGGTTTCTGGTAGCCTACTAGTTCGGAGGTCCCCTTTGGCCCGTTTTTAACAAAATAAAAATAACTGCTTTATTTATTTATAAGCAGTGTAATTTAAATTTAATTTTTGTATTGTAATTTTTATTTTATTAATCAAAACACAACGACCACAATATAATATTCAGTGTTGGGCTGCCGAAACCATTGAGGGGCTAGCTGAGAAGCCTAATAATGTCTTCATCCGTTTTGTTGCAAATTAATTAAGAATTTATAGTGCTATATCTCAGCTTAATTAAACAATTATATTGTATACACGGTTTAAAAAATCTGTAAAAATATTGCACTGAAATGTGCTCTGAAGGAATTTGCGTATTTTAATTATACCTGTCATGTTTGTGGTTTTTCATTATTATACAGTCCGTTTAAATAAATATTCAGAAACACACGCAGTGCTACTTTTAGTCTTTTTTTCGGTTGAACTTTTATTAAACTGCAGATCAAAATAGAATAGGCCTATACCCTAAATAAGGATAAATTATATTGGAACGCATCTCTAAAATAATCACATACACAGATGCACGTTGCCATTAAAGTAGTCAGTGCCGAACAACGGGAAAATTAAATATAAAAATAAAATATATATTTATAAAAATAGAAAATATATTTTCTTTTCTTTTGTTCTTTGATTAACATTAATGACTGGCGGCAGTGGCTGCTCTCAATGCACGGATCCAATACACCCTGGTTTTCTTTGTTAACTCTTTATGTTCACTTGAGACATAACCGATTGTATTTATGGGATAGATATTTTGATATAATTCTGTGTGTATTTGTCCATTCAAATGTGTAAGAATGCGAGAAAGAGAGCTCAGTCCAGTGTTCGCGTATATAAGAGGCAGCTTTTGTGCGTGCGCTTTGTGTGTGTGTGTGCAGCACAGAAAACAGCGCGCGAGTGCAGAAGTGAGTTCTATTTCGTCTTCTTGCAGTTGAATCTTTTGAAATCACAATAAATGCGCATACAGAAATCGAGAAGCAGAATCGTAATTTTATAACAAGTAATTTGATTCCTGACCTATGTTTCATTCATTGCATCTAAATGTCTCACGATGCCAGGATGTTTTTTTAATGTTCTATAAAATGGAAAACAATACGATATAAAAGTAATATGGGTGTTGTTTATACTGTAGGCTACCACTATGAATTTTAGAGTAAGAATGTTTAGACAAAACTTTACTGTGATATACTCTGTTCACGAATATACAGTTGTGCTCATAACTTTGCATACCACTTGCAGAATGTGCAAAATGTTAATAATTGAAATTAAAGAGGGATCATGCAAATTGCATGTTATTTTTTATTTAGTAAAGTCCTGAATACGCTATTTCACATAACAGATGTTTACATACAGTGGGTACGGAAAGTATTCAGACCCCCTTAAATTTTTCACTCTTTGTTATATTGCAGCCATTTGCTAAAATCATTTAAGTTAATTTTTTTTCCTCATTAATGTACACACAGCACCCCATATTGACAGAAAAACACAGAATTGTTGACATTTATGCAGATTTATTAAAAAAGAAAAACTGAAATAACACATGGTCCTAAGTATTCAGACCCTTTGCTCAGTATTTAGTAGAAACACCCTTTTGATCTAATACAGCCATGAGTCTTATTGGGAAAGATGCAACAAGTTTTTCACACCTGAATTTGGGGATCCTCTGCCATTCCTCCAAACAAGACAAAATAATAACTGAGTTTATAAAAATGACCCCATCAAAAGTTTACATACCCTTGAATCTTAATACTGTGTAATTTCCTTGATGATCCTCAACAGTTTTTTTATTTTGTGATAGTTGTTCATGAGTCCCTTGTTTGTCCTGAGCAATTCTTTGGTTTCCCAGCATCTTCTGCATATTTGAACCCTTTCCAACATTGGCTGTATGATTTTGAACACTGAGGACAATTGAGGGACTCATGCATAACTATTACAAAAGGTGAAAACGTGCACTGATGCTCAAGGCGGCCACACAATGCATTAAGAGATGGGGGGTGTAAACTTAAACTTTTTAAATTGGATGATCAGGGTAAATTGTACTTTTGAACACTGGGGACCAACAAGGGACTCATGAACAACAATCACAAAACATAAAAACAGTAGTGGATTATCAAGGAAATTACATAGTATTAAGATTCAAGGGTATGTAAACTTTTGAATGGGGTTATTTTTATAAATTCAGTTATTATTTTGTCTTGTGGAGTATATGTAAACATCTGTTATGTGAAATAGCTTATTCAGGACAGTATTAAATAAAAAATAGCATGCAATTTTTATGATCCCTCTTTTATTTCAATTATTAACATTTTTGCACATTCTGCAAGAAGTATGTAAACTTATGAGCACATCTGTATGTAGATGTTTATAATAGGGCTGCCCCCTAATGGTCGACTAACCATTAGTAGACCAGAAGAGGCTTGGTCGACCAAAATGTTTTTTTAGTCGCAAGAAAAAAAAAATCCACAGGCAAAGTCACGCAGTCTGTGATGGACAGATCGTTAACGGCTGGTCTATGTGGTAATACAAAAGCTCGCCTAGCATTCATCAACCTCAAATATGGCAAGTATTAGCAACTTTACACGACTGCTCAATCTAATGTTAGGCTAACCTAGAAAAATGTGCACTATTGAAGTGTCTGTGTGGAGTGTAGAAGCGTGCTCACTGCAGGACAGATGGAGGCACCGGTGTGGTCACTTGCTCTTAAAAATACTGTCATTTCTGGTCATACAGATAAGAGTAATACATCTTTAGAATCTGTAAAGACTCTACGTTTATTTATGTGCACTCACAATAACAACAAAACATTGAGCTTTTGTAAAATATTGAAAGCAAACAGGATGCGCTTTCTGCCGTCTCGGTCTCTGTGAACTTGAGCACAAAACTCTATGTATATATTTGCCTTACAGACATGAAAAAATATCTATAGAGCGAAATGTCTACTTTCAAATGAACCAATTCAAATGAAAAACATTCTTGAATTACGTAATCCATATGAAACATGCATATAGGCACATCCACTACTGCGGAGATGACGAGTCAGTGACGTCGAATTCATCTCTTAAACCGAAAACAAAAAAAGCATTAGTTTATCAATGAATTATTAAAATGTTAATGCAGCTTCCTTAACTGTTTTTCCCTGACACATTCATAATCATTATCTTCTGCGTTGCGCTGTGTCAAGCTTTATGCATGTGCTTGAGAGTTTATAGGCTATGTAGGCAATTAAAGGCTCATTATAATGATTTAAATTGTTTATTAATAAATGTGCGATTAGTCGACTAATGCTCAAAATGAATGACTACTAGTCAACCAGAAAATTTTTAGTCGGGGGCAGCCCTAGATTATAACATGCTTAAGAATAACAATTTAGTTTCCCCAGATATAAAATGTTTTTGTATTGTATAATACATACAAAGCATACTTGTGTTCATGACTATAAAATCATATTTGTTATTTATTTATTTAGAAGTTATGAGAGACCAATATTAGTGATTGCTAATGTAATAATATAGTTGCTCATATCAAAAAATGATTAGTTTTTGGTTACACTTTATATTAGGTGGCCTTAACTACTATGTACTTGCATCAAAAAATAAGTACAGTGTACTTATTGTGGTCATATTGTATTGCAAAACACTTTTGCTGCTATTGAGGTGGGATACGGGTAAGGTTAGGGACAGGTTTGGTGGTATGGGTAGGTTTAAAGGTGGGGAAAGGTGTAAGGGATGGGTGTAATTATAAATGTTAAGTACATAAATTCATTACAGATGTAATTACATATAGGTTTTTAAAAAATATAAGTACAATGTAAAAACATGTAAACAATAAGTGCATTGTACCAAATGATTAATTTAAAATGTAAATACACAGTAGTTAAGGCCACCTAATATAAAGTGGGACCCAGTTTTTTTTTTTTTTGTGACCAGATACCTTGAAGACTTCACTTCGCTTCACTTCATTTCGCTGTACCAACATCAGATGTTCAACTACATTGGGCTGATGTTTTACATAATACCTGGTAAAAATAACATCCATGACTTTTTTTTTCTTGACTCCATGGAAAGAAGCAGCAGACACTGGAAATATCAGGTATGGTTTACTTGTTTAAACAGTTGAACAGGATCTGTTGTCAGCAATGGCACAAATGTGTGTTACTGTTCAAGTATCTTTATTTATACCAATGTGCTCAATAATGTGTCTTTGACATTAATTATGTAGATTTTGATTATACTGTTGTAAATAAAATACTTTACTCTCCTCACATTCTCTCTAACCTGCTTCACAGACACATTACTGACTGATGGCCCATTAGGGGAGGCCTTTTGTCTCTCAGGTCTGAATCACTAAATATTCACGGCCATTGTCACTCCCTTTCTAACACAAAACATGTCTTACAAAAGTTAGATCAATATATTGTTTTCTGTGAATGAGTGAACAGGATCATTTTGGAGCAAAAACTGTAGTCTACTACACACAGTTCTCAAAATTCTTGTGAACAAATAATCTGTATGTGTTTTATGGCCTTATTTCAGTGACTTCAATTTTTTTATTTTTCACCAACCACGCATAAACGTTGTTTTCTCAAAAACACAAACATGTACATTCATGCTGCTCACATATTATCGTAGCCCAGTTTGTGCTGAATACAGTGTTATCAGACTTTAGGCATTAATATGTTTTTAAGATACTCAAAAAACACAAATGTCAGGGCATGTCAAAACTTCTCCAGGGTCCCAAAACCCCCTCAGACCCCAGAGGGTTAATGCATTGTGTTTCCTTTTTGAGTATCAGTTTATGTTTTAACCTTTTGTAATAGCTGCGCATGAGTTCTTCAGTTGTTGACTGTGAAAAAAGGATCTCAAAAATCATATAGTCACTGCTGGAGAGGGTTGAAATATGCATCAGATGCTGGAAAACTAAAGCATTTGTGAGACCTGGATGATTTTTCTGAAGAACAGCAGGTAGTTTATTATTACTTTTTAATTAGGCACTTTATGTAAATTCAGCTACTATTTTGTTTTGTGGACTACATGTAAACATTATTAATGTAAAACCTCCTATATTATTCTGGACAGTACTAAATAAAAAATAACATCCATTTTGTATGAGCCCTATTATTTTGGAAAAACATTTAGCAGATTCTGAAAAATATGCTCTGTAAAATGTGAAACGCTTTAAATAAAATAAAAAATCTGGTGAATCTATTCTGCATCACTTTATTTAACACTTGGCATTGTACTTAACCAAATTTACCTCTCAGATATGACTAATAAAGAAAAATATGTATATCACACGAAATTCAAATTATGCTATAAATCAGCTCTAAAAAGACAGTAGTGTCATTATTCAGCTCAAGTCATTCGAGTGTTGACTCAGTTCAATAACCGTGCTTAATTATTAATTATGAGTACAAACAAAGGCTATAGATGTTTCAATCCTATTACTTATGAATGTGCAATATGGTGGAATAGACCCGACTTCTGAATAAAACAGCGAGTCACTGATTGGTAAAGTCACTGCAGCTGCCGTCAGAAACCTGAGAACCTTTTTTAACGCCATTTGAGTACAAGGAACAACATTTATGGGGCAGTTAATTTCAGATTTTGTAAATACAAAGTAAATACAAAATGCAGTTTTTAAATGATGATTTCATTTATTAAGGGAAAAAAGCTGTCCAAACGCACCTGGCCCTACGTGAAAAATTAATTGCCCCCTCCTGTTAAATCATAAAAGAACTGTGATTAACCACATTATTTTAGAAAGCTGAGTTAAATTTCACTAGCCACACCAAGGCCTGATTACTTCCAGACCTGTTGAATCAAGAAATCACTTAAATAGAACCTATCTGACAATGTGAAGCATGCTTAAAGAGCAACACATCATGCCGCGATCTAAAGAAATTCAAGAACAGATGAGAAACAAAATAGTTATAAAGCCATTTCAAAGGCTTTGGGACTCCAGCAAACCACGATCAGAGCCATTATCCACAAATGGAGAAAACATGGAACAGTGGTGAACCTTCCCAGGAGTGGCCAGCCTACCAAAATTACTTCAAGAGCTCATCCAGGAGGTCATAAAAGAACCCAGAACAACATCTAAAGAACTGCAGGCCT
>NW_015505350.1:215406-215854 GCF_001515645.1 Sinocyclocheilus grahami | reverse complement strand
CATCCATGGGAGAGTTCCAAGGCAAAAGCCATTGCTGACCAAAAAGAACACAAAGGCTCATTTCACATTTGCCAAAAAATATGTTGATTATCCCCAAGACTTTTGGGCAAATATTCTGTGGACTGATGCGACAAAAGTTGAACTTTTTGGAAGGTGTGTGCCCCGTTACATCTGGCGTAAAACCAACACAGCATTTCATTAAAAAGAACATCATACCAACAGTCAAACATGGTGGTGGTAGTGTGATGGTCAACTTGCCATAATTGATGGAACCATGAATTCTGCACTCTATCTGAAAATCCTGAAGGAGAATGTCCGGCCGTCAGTTTGTGACCTCAAGCTAAAGCGCACTTGGGTTATGCAGCAGGACAGTGATCCCAAACACACCAGCAAGTCCACCTCTGATTGGCTCAAGAAAAACAAAATTAAGGTTTTGGAGTGGCCAAAT
>NW_015505350.1:170783-215287 GCF_001515645.1 Sinocyclocheilus grahami | reverse complement strand
CTCTATCAGAAAATCCTGAAGGAGAATGTCCGGCCGTCAGTTTGTGACCTCAAGCTAAAGCGCACTTGGGTTATGCAGCAGGACAGTGATCCCAAACACACCAGCAAGTCCACCTCTGATTGGCTCAAGAAAAACAAAATTAAGGTTTTGGAGTGGCCAAATAAAAGTCTGGACTTAAATCCGATTGAGATGCTGTGGCATGATCTTAAGAAGTCCATTCATGCTCGAAAACCCTTAAATGTGGCTGAATTAAAAAAATTCTGCAAAGAAGAGTGGGCCAAAATTCCTCCACAGCGATGTGAAAGACTCATTGCCAGTTATCGCAAACGCTTGATTGCAGTTGTTGCTGCAAAGGGTGGCACAACCAGTTATTAGATTTAGGGGGCAATTACTTTTTCACGTAGTGCCAGGCAGGTTTGGATGTTTTTTTTCCCTTACTAAATGAAACAATTATTTCAAAACTGCATTTTGTATTTACTCGGGTTATATTTGTGTAATATTAATTTGTTTGATGATCTGAATTATTCAAGTGTGACAAATATGCCAAAAAAACAAAAATAAAAAAACAGGAAGGGGGCAAAAACTTTTTCACACCACTGTATATATAATACTACTAGATATTAAGTGTCTTTTAAACACCAACTAAGCAAACCAAAGGCAACAGTGGCTAATAGCAAGCCAAATTCCATCAGGTAACAGAAATGGAGAGAGAAAAAAACTTTTGGAAGAAACCAGGCTTAGTCGAGGGCCCGGTTCTGCTCTGGCCAAAAAACGAGCATGGTATGATGCAGGCAAGTCAGCACAAGTCAGAATTGTAGATTGATATCATTCAAACATTTTGCATCAGCTCCTTCTGATTGAAGATCAGGAAACGACACGCTGACATTTGATCGAATGTTGTAGAGTTGTAGTCTGTCCAGCACATTGAAATATGAAGGTAGAGCTGGCATTTAGCCAGAAGTGGATAACTTAGCTTAGCAATGAACTTAAGCATGTGATTCTTGTTAATACTGTGATGCGTTCCTAGTTGGTCCTGGCATGACACATTACTAGCTGGCCATAGGTACCTGTGATCAATTTATGACTCAACTGCAACCCTTTCCATTCCTGACTCATAAGCATTCAAAATTTATGCTCCAACCCTGGCAGCAAATATGCAGTTCTCAGCAATTAGTTATAAAATAAATTTTAAATTAATTGTCTTAACTTATTGACTTGTTGTACAATGACTATATGTGCTAACACATACTGTATAAATAACATGGCTGTTCTTTGCCATATTTTAGATCCACTTTTTTCAAACATAGTCATTTTGTCACATGTTGCTGTTTGACCTCTAGAGTAAGCTGATATACTGTAGAACCAAGGACTTGCAGCTGTAGACAAGCAGAATCCTCCAGTGCCAGTGCACAGAAGGCTTATCACAGAGCAACTGAACAGTTTCACAAACTATCAGTGTTGATTTTAACGATGATCTTTAGTTCCTTAAAAACAACTATCTGTGCCAATTAATCAGTAAAAATTATATATCAGTTAGTCAGCTAGCTGTGTTCCCCAACAATAATATGCTACAGATGGTTAGTGCATGGACTGTATGTGTGTTAATTTTTCCCATTAAAAATACAATATGATAATCACTATCTGAAAAAAATATATTATTTCATTTCTACGGAGCAAATAAACTGAGGTATTCTCTTACCCCAGTTGGGTCATCATGGTTACCATGCACACTGAAGACAGGGATGGAGATGTTAAGATTACTGTCCAAGTAGTTCACCCATGGAAATCTGACAAAATAAACAGTGAGTATAATGTGTATAATGTGCTTGAAACGCACATGTACTCCATTGAATTTTATGGCCAAACACCGCTGAAATGTTATTTTTTGTGTTAACATACTGAGTGCAACAGAAACATGAGTGCAATAATTGTGGCTAAAATATAAATTTTGATAAAATATTTGATGAGAAATCAAAATGTATGCAAGAAATTATGTTTTTATGAGAAGTGAATCTGTAATAGCATCTTACATTTACAAAGAAAACATAGTAACAAAGATGTTTATTTTTATAATAAAATACAACAATCCAACTTGTTTAAAATATTGTTTGTCTTTCATATTTCTCAAATCAAATTCAATTCAATTTTATGTAACATACTTGCTTTACACATAATTCTTGCTATACAATGGTGATTCATATTGACCACGGATGTTGACAGATAATTTCCCCCTCCCTGAAGCATACCTAGCCCACATTCACATCTACAAATAAAACTATGCCACATTATGTTTGGTTACTACAGGTGACATGAAGGTTAGAAAATAATTAAATAATTTGGTAGCACTTTCTATGAAGCCCATATTTGTAAGAAATTATAAGGGTATTCTTAAGGCATTATAATGAATGCATAATGCATTATTAAAAAAAACTTAACAATGTGTTGTATAATGTCATTAATAATCATAACAACAATTACAATACATTATAATACTTATTTGTGGTTATAATTTTTTAAAGTATGATCATTTATAACACACAAAGAGCACCCTGTTAAATCCACTTAATTTGTAATGGACTATAAGTCTCATATCTTGACATTGTTTATTTAAGATCTGCACAGTATATTAGCGGCTCATATGCGTGTTTAAGATGTTAGTTAATTAATGTTAATTTTAATGTGAGCTTGTTTAAGCTCATTTATAATACATTTAGAACTCGATATTAGGTTACACTTCATTTTAATGGTCCCCTTTGAACATTTTATTGACTAAGTTTGCAACCACAAGTCAACTAATTCTCATTAGAGTATTAGTAGACTGAATTAGTTGACATGTACTTGCAAAGTTATAGTTAGCAGAATGTCTAAAAGGGACATCAAAATAACCAAACTGATATTATAACAAAAAAGCAAATGTGTCATAAAACCCACTCATGACCTCTGATATCTGGTCAGATATGTTACTTTACTTAAAGCAGATAGAAAACCACAAATAAATAATATGACCACATTATAAAGCCTTTTGTAGGATTACAAGAAGACTTGTAGTCATTTGTCACTTTAGAATAAAAAAAAATACTAAGTGAAAGTGAAATGACATGTGGCCAAGTATGGTGACCCATACTCGGAATATGTGCTCTGCATTTAACCCATCCAAGTGAACACACACCTTGGAGCAGTGGGCAGCCATATTGCTGCGGCACCCGGGAAGCAGTTGAAGGTTCAGTGTCTTGCTCAAGGGTCTCACTTCAGTCATGGTATTGAGGGTGGAAGAGAGCGCTGGTAATTCACTCCCTCCACCGATAATTCCTGCCGGACCGGAGACTCGAACCCACAACCCTCGGGTTACAAGTCCGACTCTCTAACCATTAGGACATGACTGCCCCCAAATAGGATGTGTTTGTAAGAAATTATTGTGCCAATCTTAATGTGAAGATACAAGACTTATACAGTGCATTCAGAAAGTACTCAGACCCCCTTCACTTTTTCCAATTTTATTATGCTGCAGCTTGATACTACAATTGTTTTAATTCATTTTTTTTCTCATTAATCTACACTCCATACCTCATAATGACAAAGTGAAAACAGAATTTTAGAAATGTTTGCAAATGTATTAAAAAGAAAAACTGAAATATCACATTTACATACATACTCAGTACTTAGCTGAAGGACCTTTGGCAGCAATTACAGCCTCAAATCTTTTTGGGTATGACGCAACAAGCTTTGCACACCTGGATTGGGGGATTTTCTGCCATTCTTCTTTGCAAATCCTCTCAAGCTTGGGCAGGTTGGATGGGAACCGTCGCTGGACAGACATTTTCAGGTCTCTCCAGAGATGTTCGATAGGGTTCAAGTCAAGGCTCTGGCTGGGCCACTCTAGGACATTCACAGAGTTGTCCCTAAGCCACTCCTGTGTTGCCTAGTCTGAGGTCCTGAGCACTGTGGAACAGGTTTTCATTGAGGATATCTCTGTACTTTGCTCCATTCAGCTTTCTCTCAACCTTGACCAGTCTCACAGTTTCTGCCCCTAAAAAATATCCCCACAGCATGAGGCTGCTACCAGCACACTTTACTTTTGGGATGGTACTCTGCAGGTGATGAGCAGAGCTGTTTTCCTTCAAACATGATGCTTAGAATTGAGGTTCATCAGACCAGAGGTTCATCAGACCAGATAATTGTTTGTCAGAGTCTGAGGGTCCTTTAGGTGCAAATTCCAAGTGTGTTTTCATGTGTCTTCACTGAGGAGAGGATTGAGTTTGGCCACATCGCCATAAAGCCCAGATTGGTGGAGTGTTGCAGTGCTTTTTGTCCTTCTGTAGGTTTCTCCCATCTGCATATATGATCATGGAGCTCAACTAGAGTGACCATCAGGTTCTTGGTCACCAGTCTAGACAAGGCCCTTCTCCATCAATTGCTCAGTTTGGTTGGGCGACCAGATCTGGGAAGAGTCCTGGTTGTGCCAAACTTCTTCCATTTGAGAATTATGGAAGCCACTGTGCTCTTGGGAACCTTTAGTACAGCAGAATTTTTTTTGTAGCCTTCCCCAGATCTGTGCCTCGATACAATCCTGTCTTTGAGCTCTGCAGGCAGTTCCTTTGACCTCATGGCTTGGTTTTTGCTCTGATATGCTCTGTCAGCTGTGAGGCCTTGTATAGAGAGGTGTGTGACTTTTCAAATCATGTCCAATCAATTTAATTTACCACAGGTTGACTCCAATCAAGGTGTAGAAACATCTCAGCAATGATCAAGAGAAATGGGAGGCACCTGAGCTAAATTTCAAGTGTTGTTGCAAAGGGTCTGAATGCTTATGTAAATGTGATATTTCAATTTTTTTCTTTTTAATAAATTTACAGACATTTCTAAAATTCTGTTTTCACTTTGTCATTATGAGGTACGAAGTGTAGATTAATGAGAAAAAAAAATGAATTTAAACAATTGTAGTATCAGGCTGCAACATAAAATTGAAAAAAGTGAAGGGGGTCCGAGTACTTTCTGAATGCACTGTAACTACACACATTATAACTATGGGAAATATAATCCATTGTAACTTAAGTGGATACAATTTGTTCCTAGTATGTAATAAATAATGACACTTTTAAAAGCTATAACTACAAATGAGTAGGTATTACAATGTATTATTAACTGTTACTTAATAATAACTGAGATACAACATATAATAAATTCCAAATATATATAAAAGTCATTATGCATTAATTATAGTTTATTAGAAATGCAGTCTTCATAGAAAGTGTTAGCAAACCTTTTTATTTTGGCTTGAACTATTCTTGTTATGAGGTTAAGAAACAAAAAACAAAAACACAACCAAAACAAACAAACAAAAAAAATCAATATCAAGGTGTCAAGACATACATAAGCATTGACAATGTTTCTCATCAAGACCTTACTTGCTGTGGCTGAAATTGACAGCCTGATCACTAAGGATTTCAAAGATGATTGGCCGGTCACCCATGCAGTACTTCCTCATCACCTCCATGCAGCAGTGCATAGTCTTGCGGGATGGTTTATTGTCATGGAACAGATCCCCACCCAGCAAAACAAAGTCAACCTGAGAGAAAAGCAGAGAAGCACTATAAAAATAAATCTTATTAAAATTGACAGGTGATGAAGAAAAAAAAGCATAGTCTGTATACTGTACACCAGGGTTCCTCAATTAGTTTTTGCAGAGGGCCGAATTCTGCCAACAATACCAAGCCAAGGGCCACTGACCTATATATAAATATATACAGTGTAATATATATATATTATTACAATTATTATGTTGCTTTTGTTAAAATAGTCACAAGATGGTCACAAGATAAATATTCACATATTTTCCCCTCAGTAGTCTGTTTTATTCAAACAATTATGAAAATATTTGCATTTAGATACAGAAGAACTTTGCCTGTTGAATATTAAAAACAAATGAACAAACAAAAAATCTGGATCTCCATGTCTGCCATGCAAATCAACTGTTCCTGCTCATCTCCAGACTTTATCTATTCTCTACACTTTCCCTAATTGCAGATTCAATTATTAGATCTGTCAGCATTAATATTTTTATACTTTTTTAGATTTTTTGGAGGGGATCAAACAGTAACACCGTATGTCCCAACCAGACGCGACACAATGCGATAAAAAGTATATTTTCCATTTAGTTTTTGTCCTAACCACGCGACAGAAACACGTGACAATAAGCGACACAGGATTCTAATTTAGAAATGTTTTTTATTTTCTGCGACGTCGTGACAGGAACAACATACAAAATATGACAGTGATAATCTCAGGTAATGATTAGGCTATGTGCTTTATTCAATGTAAAAAGTGTTTAATGTGAGTTTGAATATTATTTTGCGTGATCTTTATAGCCATAATGAAAGCAACAATAGATATTTTACCTCAGATCTTGAAAATAAATTAAAGCAAACTTGTACGTTAAAACTGTGAACTCATTGCGAACCAACACGTGTATTCCGTAACAAAGATGGTATCAGTCACTCACTCAAAACTGTTCAGTCCATTCACATTTGAATCATCTATTTTCCGTGTCCTCTTTTCTTTTCTTCACACTCGCCATGTTTTTGCGGTCACATCGTATCTACACTGGACGCAACCCGCATCCAGTGTAGACAGCATCACTGATAATGGGTTTTATTGTATTTTGTTGCGTCGCACCGCTCGTGTCCGGTGTAGACACGATGTAAGTTAATGTCACTTTCTGATGCTGCATTTGAATTTTCATGCCACATTATTTGAAATTAGCGCGGGCCAAACATTTCTCTCTCATGGGCCAGATGTGGCCCGCGGGCCACCTATTGAGCAACCCTGCTGTACACTATATACAGACGTAAGGATCTGTGCAGAGAGGCATCTATGTATCAAGGTTGTGCATGAATCAGAATTCAGATTCCAATAGAATTCTTCAATTTCAATTTAAATATTTATAAATCACTTGTGGTACAACAGTATTCAAACATTCCGACGGAGAGCTTCGGGGAGAGAGAACTTAACACTGTGATTGATTGGGACACTGTCTAGGCAGGGGGAACTGTTTTGCTACCTCAAAAAGCCCAGCTCACCAAATGATTAATTATAAGTTAATCTATGCCACTCCCTGTTTATTATATAAATTGAAAAGAAAGTCTGACCCCTTTTGTCACCTGTGTAGCAGCTCAAGTCAAGGTACATATATTCACATGTTCTGGGACTGCTCCCAAATTGTGTTTACGTTTAATTCAACATCTTTCCCCGTGTAGACTACATGTAAGCAGCTTTCTCTACCGCAAAGGTGATTATAAGTGGTTTTACCCACCGCTGATGTACATAACTAACATTAAATCTGAGTAGAACGTACAGTGGGTACGGAAAGTATTCAGACCCCCTTACATTTTTCACTCTTTGTTTGTGAAAAAATTAAGGGGGTCGGAATACTTTCCGTACCCACTGTATATTGCTTTTGGTTGCTTAGTTTCTGTAACTTTGTATCATGGCTTATGTGCTGTAATACTGGGATTCCCCTCATACATCACACTCCAGGATTCCCCAACGAGCATAACATGCCTCAATTAACCAATACAGTGATATGAAAAAGACCTCAGATCTCAGAATACACTTTATTGTTTTACTGGAGATGCTGGCCGTGTTTCTAGCTTTGAAACACTAAGGTCTTTCGCACTGCTTTAGTTCCAGAACTAAATGTATAGTACTAAAGTACTGGGACGATTTTGCACGAACTATTCCCAGTACCATTTAAAGGGTTGCATTCGCACCAACAGTGTGTACTAGGAAGTGACCTAAGCCGGTCGACAGCAACGTCATTTGTGCGTGGCGTTCAACAACACAAACAAAGAAGAACAACATTAACAACAGGAGGATGGAGGACGCTGTGATCGGAGCTGTGTTTTTGTTGTGTCTCACGGGTTTCACAATAATGGACATGGAAAGTTGACGTATATGTAAAGCGATTGAAAGAACGGAAAGGAGGACTAAGAATCTCCAAGGACAACTGGCAGTGCTACATTTGCTACAAGTGCCTTCACTTCAGCATCCGTCCATCTATCGCTGTTCTCCATACTTGTGAAATAAGTTGACACAATGTTTACACAGCGTTTTAAATCATGGTGGGTGAGGGTGTTTTCATACGCGTTTGGCCAATCAATGTCTACTTACGTCACGATTAGTACTAGTTGTGCTGGTTAGACCCTGCTCCGGAGTAGGAGCTAATTTGGTTCTCAAAAAAGGCAGTCCGGTACTAAAATCTATAGTTTTTTTATTTAATTTATAGTAAATCTCAATCACCTTCTTTCAGAAGGAGCAGCATTTACTACACAGAGCCGTAGTTCACTGACAATTAGGCAATATCGTGTTCATTATCGCAGATTAAATCGCCTGCGATTGCAACAGCGTTGCAGATGTCCTGCATATATACACCTGCTAACAAGGCCTTGGAGGCCGCCACACTTCTGGTAGAGTGAGCCTTGACCCCCAGAGGACTCAGAAAAGGAAATGGCATCCACTATCCACTGGCTGAGGGTCCGTTTTGTAGCAGGAAGTCCTCTCTTAGGGGGACCGTAGCACACAAACAGTTGGTCTGCCCTTCTCCACAGGGCAGCTCTGTGGATGTATGGACACATACAATTAAGCTTCTTCTGGTCGGGTTCCCGGAAGGGAGGAGGACAGTAGGCCTGGAGTACGACAGGCCGTGGTGTAGAGGAGGGGACCTTAGGGACATAACCCGCTCGAGGGTAGAGGAAAGCTTTAGCCAGACCAGGTGCATAGTCTAGGTAGGAAGGGGCCACTGAGAGGGCCTGCAGATCCCAAACTGTCTTGAGAGAAGATATCGCCAGAAGGAAGGTAGTCTTTATAGTGAGATGGCGATCAGAGATCTCCTCAATAGGCTCGAAGGAAGGCCTACAGAGAGCTTCTAACACCACAGCCAGGTCCCACCGGGGGACACGAGATCGTACCGGAGGCCTAAACCTCAGCGCACCGCGGAGGAAACTTGTAACTAGGGGGCGTCTTCCCACTGACTGGTCACCGAGAGGGACGTGGTAGGCTGCAATGGCCGCCACATAGACCTTCAGGGTGGAGTGGGTCAACCCTGCGGAGAAACGGGCCTGCAGGAACTCCAGCACTGTACCAACTGGGCAGTTAACTGGGTCGAGCTAGCGGTCTCCGCACCAAGAAGTGAAAAGCTTCCACTTCAAAGCGTACAGTTTCCTCGTGGAGGGAGCTCTGGATTGGAGGATGTGTTGTGGCCCCTCATAGGCCACAACCACAGCTCTGGGCGAGGGTGAAAGATCGTACCCTCCGCCTGTGAGAGGAGATCTCTCCTGACGGGAATCTCCCATGGAAAGCCGTTGAGGAGGGAAATCAGGTCCGAGAACCATACTCGGCCTGGCCAGAATGGGGCCACTAGCAGTAAACGGACCGCGTCCCGGCGCACTCTCTCCAGAACTCCCGGGAGCAAAGCGATCGAGGGAAAGGCGTACAGACGAAGCCTCAGCCAAGTCTGTACCATGGCATCCAGCTCCACTCGTCAGAGGAAACTGTCAGAGAGAACCAGAGGGTCATGTGTTCTGCGGTTCTTCCAGAGGGAAAGAACCGCAGTGCGGGCTTCCGATCCCAGAGAGCGGGCGCTGGATCTGCTGGGTGAGGAAGAAGATAGGGACTCGCCCGTCTCCATTCCCTCCACCGGATACATATGCGAACCCCACAAGTGCAGCCGCCACTCCGCCTCGGCGAAAGCAGGGACAGCACCGCGAGGAACGCTGGTGAAGGCTCCCTCCTCAAAGAGAGCCTTCCGAGTGCGAAGCAAATGCAGTAACAAACATTCGCAATGCGGGCAGTCAGCTCCCTCGAGAGCTCTGACTCTGCGTGCTTCGCTCCCAAGCAGACAACACAAACTGTGTGTGTCCCCACCCGAAATATAGCGTGGGCAGGGAGGAACACACAGCCTGAACACTGCCTGCTCTCGCCCAAATGCTTCTTTTTGGCTGAAGCTTTTACAAAGTGGAGCTTATAAGTGGAAACACTTGCATATCATTGCTCTTTTGTTGATTTTGATTGCTTCCATTGTCCTCATTTGTAAGTCGCTTTGGATAAAACCGTCTGCTAAATGTAAATGTAATCTCCACATCAAGTAATTAATTAAATTATATATATATATATATATATATATACACATATACACAGTATATACAGTGCATTCAAAAAGTATTCAAACGTGCTGTATTTTTGTAAAGTATTTTTTCGATTTTATTATGTTGCAGCTTGATACTACAATTGATTAAAATCTTTTTTTTTCTTCATTAATCTACACTCCGTACCTCATGAAGTGAAAACTGAATTTTAGAAATGTCTGTAAATTTATTAAAAAGAAAAAAGTCAGTACTTATTAGAAGCACCTTTGACAGCAATTACAGCCTCAAGTCTTTTTGGGTATGACGCAACAAGCTTTGCACACCTGGATTGGGGAATTTTCTGCCATTCTTCTTTGCAAATCCTCTCAAGCTCGGTCAGGTTGGATGGGGACCGTCGCTGGACAGCCATTTTCAGGTCTCTCCAGATGTTCGATGGGGTTCAAGTCAGGGCTCTGGCTGGGCCACTCTAGGACATTCACAGAGTTGTCCCTAAGCCACTCCTGTGTTGCCTTGGCTGTGTACTTAACATCATTGTCATGTTGGAAGGTGAACCTTCGGCCCAGTGCGCTGTGGAACAGGGTTTCATTGAGGATATCGCTGTACTTTGCTCCAATCAGCTTTCCCTCAAACCTGACCAGTCTTCCCAGTCCTTGCCCCTGAAAAACACCCCCCACAGCATGAGGCTGCTACCAGCACACTTTACTTTTGGGATGGTATTCTGCAGGCGATGAGCATAGCTGGCTTCCTTCAAACATGATGCTTAGAATTGAGGTTCATCAGACCAGATAATCTTGTTTCTCAGAGTCTGAGGGTCCTTTAGGTGCTGTCTTGCAAATTCTAAGTGTGATTCCATGTGTCTTCACTGAGGAGAGGATGGAGTTTGGCCACACCGCCATAAAGCCCAGATCGGTGGAGTGATGTTTGTCCTTCTGTAGGTTTCTCCCATCTGCATATATGATCACGGAGCTCAACTAGAGTGATCATCAGGTACTTGGTCACCAGTCTAGACAAGGCCCTTCTCCATTAATTGCTCAGATTGGCTGGGCGACCACCTCTTGGAAGAATGGTTAACACTTCCATTTGAGAATTATGGAAGCCACTGTGCTCTTGGGAACCTTCAGTTGAGAAGAAATTTTTTGTAGCCTTCCCCAGATCTGTGCCTCGATACAATCCTGTCTCTGAGCTCTGCAGGCAGTTCCTCTGACCTCATGGCTTGGTTTTTGCTCTGATATGCATTGTCAGCTGTGAGGCCTTTTATAGAGAGGTGTGTGACTTTCCAAATCACAATCAGCACTGTATATATACTAGTCAACATTTAAAGTGGATCAAAACCTTTCATCAAAGTTGTCCTAAAACCTAAAACCAAAATACATTCTTGTCTTAGGACAACTTTGATGAACTTCTTTGATCAAAAGATCAATAAAGCATCTAGCCCTGATGGTATCCACCCAAGAACTCTGAAAATGTGTGCTGATCAGTTGTGTTCAGTTTTTCATTTAATTTTTTTCTCAGTCCTTTTCTTAATCAAAAATACCTGTAATGTGGAAGACATCATGTCTTGTTCCTATACCAAAACATGTTAGTGTCGGTCGTGGTTTTAACTCACTCTAGGACATTCACAGAGTTGTCCCTAAGCCACTCCTGTGTTGCCTTGGCTGTGTACTTAACATCATTGTCATGTTGGAAGGTGAACCTTCGGCCCAGTGCGCTGTGGAACAGGGTTTCATTGAGGATATCGCTGTACTTTGCTCCAATCAGCTTTCCCTCAAACCTGACCAGTCTTCCCAGTCCTTGCCCCTGAAAAACACCCCCCACAGCATGAGGCTGCTACCAGCACACTTTACTTTTGGGATGGTATTCTGCAGGCGATGAGCATAGCTGGCTTCCTTCAAACATGATGCTTAGAATTGAGGTTCATCAGACCAGATAATCTTGTTTCTCAGAGTCTGAGGGTCCTTTAGGTGCTGTCTTGCAAATTCTAAGTGTGATTCCATGTGTCTTCACTGAGGAGAGGATGGAGTTTGGCCACACCGCCATAAAGCCCAGATCGGTGGAGTGATGTTTGTCCTTCTGTAGGTTTCTCCCATCTGCATATATGATCACGGAGCTCAACTAGAGTGATCATCAGGTACTTGGTCACCAGTCTAGACAAGGCCCTTCTCCATTAATTGCTCAGATTGGCTGGGCGACCACCTCTTGGAAGAATGGTTAACACTTCCATTTGAGAATTATGGAAGCCACTGTGCTCTTGGGAACCTTCAGTTGAGAAGAAATTTTTTGTAGCCTTCCCCAGATCTGTGCCTCGATACAATCCTGTCTCTGAGCTCTGCAGGCAGTTCCTCTGACCTCATGGCTTGGTTTTTGCTCTGATATGCATTGTCAGCTGTGAGGCCTTTTATAGAGAGGTGTGTGACTTTCCAAATCACAATCAGCACTGTATATATACTAGTCAACATTTAAAGTGGATCAAAACCTTTCATCAAAGTTGTCCTAAAACCTAAAACCAAAATACATTCTTGTCTTAGGACAACTTTGATGAACTTCTTTGATCAAAAGATCAATAAAGCATCTAGCCCTGATGGTATCCACCCAAGAACTCTGAAAATGTGTGCTGATCAGTTGTGTTCAGTTTTTCATTTAATTTTTTTCTCAGTCCTTTTCTTAATCAAAAATACCTGTAATGTGGAAGACATCATGTCTTGTTCCTATACCAAAACATGTTAGTGTCGGTCGTGGTTTTAACTATTTGAGACCCATAGCCTTGACATCACATTTAATTAAATGTTTCGAAAGGATTATCCTCAGTCATTTGAATACACACATGCCAGTTTTTCAAGACCCTTTACAGTGTGCATATAGAAACGGTGTGGAAGTAGATGATGCCTTGCTTTTTATGTTGCACAATATTTATAGTCATTTGGAAACAACTGCTAGTTCTGTTAGAATTATGTTTTTAAAAAAAATTTTTGTGTGCTTTTAATACAGTTCAACCACGTTTTGGCTGATAAATTGATGCTTTTTAATTTACCCAGTACAACCATTAGATGGATTCTGGATTATCTTCTAAATCGACCCCAGTTTGTTAGGCTGAGTGATAGATTGTCTGATATGATAGTAACTAAAACTGGAGCTCCACAAAGCACAGTCTTATCACCCTTTTTATTTGCACTGTATACCTCTGACTATAGGCACATTCAGACATCTTGCTGTTTACAAAAGTTTTCTGATGATACTGCTCTTGTGGGTCTAAATAATCAAAATAATGATATGGACTATAGAAGAGAGGTTGAGCTCTTTGTTAAATGGTGTGATGAAAATTTCAAAATTGAATGTGGAGAAGACTAAGGAGTTGATCATTGATTTTAGAAGAAATAAAGAAGCAGTACTACCGGTGACAATTAATGGCCAGAATATGGAAATAGTATAGTCCTATAAATATCTTGGTGTCCATTTGGACAGTAAATTAAACTGGAAAAGGAACAGTGAGGTTGTTTTAAGAAGACACAGTCAAGATTATTATTTTTGAGGAAGTTAAGTTCCATTGGCATCAGTAGAAAGCTTCTTTATGTTTTCTACAAGGGAATTCTGGCCAGTGTTTTGTTTTATGCAGTGCTCTGTTGGGGAGGTAGTATCACTGTGGATGATAAAAATAGGATTAATAAAATAATCAGAAAGGCTGGTTTAATTATTGGTTTTACTCCTGATTCTCCTGAGGTTATTGTGGAAAAGAGAACAAGGGCAACATTGAAAATGATTTTGTACTATGAAGGACATCCACTAAATGGTATTTTTAGCAGACTTAAAGAGTTCACAATGGCTCTGTGTTCTACAGAACGATTTAGAAGGTTTTTTATACCAACTGCTGTTAGGTTTTTTTAACCCATTTGTGCCCAAATTTTTCTGAATGGTTTCATGCATATAGTCATGTTAATAGTGTCCTATGTGAACATGGTCTACATTTAATTTTCCCAGGTTTTTTTTTTTCTTGAAAATCATATTTGAATGTGTGGCAACTATAGTTGCCGGTGGGCAAATATGTTGTATGCACCACTTCAATGTAAAATTTGAATAGGAGGAGAGCATTTGGGATCTAACTTAAAATAACTTCTTTCAACAGATAAATCTTTATTCATAAACAAATTTATCATGCATAAAATTCGAATGAATAATCCCCAAAAAAGTTGCATCTAGCTTATAATCTATTGAATATGAACACACAACAAATCCATTTGTCTGAAAGTGTTGGAACATAGTGCAGAACAAAGTGCAGTCATTAAGTTGCCTCAACAGGGTATTGTGTATCAAAAAGTTAAATGAAAATAAATAAATACAAATAAATAGAATTAAGAAAATATTACATATAAGAAAAAGGTATACCTGAAAGAAAATTACGCATTTAACTGTTTGGTTACTAACATTCTGCAAAATATCTTCTTTTGTGCTCAGCAGAAGAACGAATCTCATAGGTTTGCAACTTGAAGATGACACAATGATGCCACAATTTCCATTTTTGGGTGAACTTTTCCTTACGTAAGCAGTTTTAGTATAAAAAGCCTACAAGTAGCCTACAAAGAGTACTACAGTGAAGGTACAAGTAGTTTTATAAATATACAAACATATTTGCATACTATACTTTGTGATGTAAATATGTAAAATATCACATATTTTATGAATAGGCACATACTGATTAGGTCAAATGGATTAACCTTGACAATGACAAAAGTCCTTGATATTCATGAAATTAATGATACTCTTTTTTTAAATATATGATTATTTAAATAATTATCATGTATAGGCTACACCCATGATTGTTTGTTTATTTATTTACTTATTATTGAACATGCAGGTATTTTCATTCTTAGAGGTGTGTTAGTTAAATGAAAATACATTTAAAAAAATAATAAATAGAATGAAAATATAACATCTGCATAATTAAAAAGGTATACCTGAAAGAAAATTAAAAAAATTTTTAGGCCCCTAGTATTCAATGGCTGACTGTAGTAGGTGATTTCATATAATAATGTAAATGTAAACTCATTACTTGTCTGAATATCAACATTATAATGGAAACATAAGCTACTAGTAATAAAAAAGAATTAGGGTCCTTGACCAAATAGAATGAAACGCATCCAAACTGGATAAAGGGGCCTCAATATTTTGCTCGTTACAAGACAATGTCATAAAAGGGAGAAAAAGATAATCTACAGCATAAAGCGTTAGCTCATCTTTCCATTCTTCCTTTTGTGTGACTGACTGAAGTTTGTAAACTGCTGCTGTCACTTGAAAGCTGGAAATTCCCACCCCCCATGGCAAAAGCAGACAAGATTGCTTTCTCATCTCCTCCTTTTGACAGATTTATTCCCATCAAATTAAGGTCTACTGCACAGTAGAGATGTCAGTTAAAGGGTTAAGTTATGTTTTAGGTGGGATATTATGAAAGCAAAAAGCAGAAAACAAGACCAATAACCTTGATTTATTAACCTATTAACACAGTATACCCCATTTCCCCATGATATGTACTTAAAAGTAATTTGCCCACCGGCAACTATAGTTGCCGCTTGGACTTTTAACTAAGTATACAAAAAACTATAGATCTCCTGGAAGATTTGTTTTGTTTGGATGATTCTAGAGACCTTCGTGATTATGTAGATATATATAATATATATATATATATATATATATATATATACATGCATGCATACACCCCTGGAGGGTCTTACGGATTTGGTTCTTATGCTGGAATGCAGTGTTATTCTTTCTCCAAACATAATGCTTCTCATTTAAACAAAAAAGTTATTTTTTGGTCTCATCTGTCTACAAAATATTTTTCCAGAAGCCCTCTGGCTTTGTCCACATGATCTTCAGCAAAATGTAGATGGCAGCAATGCTCATTTTGGAGAGCAGTGGCTTTCTCCTTGCAACTCTACTATGCGCACGCAGGTTGTTCAGTGTTCTCCTGATGGTGGACCCATGCATATTAATATTAGCCAGAGTGTTAGAGGCCTTTAGTTGCATAGAATTTATCCTGGGGTTTTTGTGACTTCACAGACTATTACATATCCTGCTTTTGGAGTGATCTTTGTTGGTAGACCACACCTGGGGAGGGTAACAATAGCCTTGAATTTCCTCCATTTGTACACAACCACTTTTTAAATGACATTTGTTTTGTTTTCATAAATTGTTACTAGGGATGTAAGGATGCACTGCAAGCTGATTGAAAATCGATACAAATATGTGACTATTCAAATCGGTTGAGATGTTAAGCGAATTGCAATACATTTATATAACCTCACACCCTGAAATGTATCTCTGAGGGGAACTGACTGTCTTTAGAAAAGTTTAGATGGTATTTTCTTTTCATCTTGCTTAGTTCAGTGTAGATGTGTTCATTACCTGTCTAGTGATATGTGATTATGCAGAAATATTAAAAAAAAAAAAAAAAAAAAAAAACGGTTTGTCTTTTCAAATCTTCTATCGCGTGTCATTATATTAATCGAGTTGGCTCGTGTGGTTATGTTTTGTGTGGTACGGGAGCATAGTGAGCCCTGATGCTCCCTAGTTTTTGCGGTGCATTTTGGGATTTTTCAGGGAGCGAACGTTCCAGTGCACTGGAAGGAATTTGTGATTGAGACAGCCCTTGAAATGGCTAACTCCCCGATCAGTGCCCTGAATACTGAACTAGGTAGCTGATTGAGGCACCATTTGATTACAGATGCAACTATGGAAACAGTATATAGCAGCTGTTCCATAAGCACCACCTGCTGTCGGAGAGTAAATTCAGCTTGTCTGCTGATTTTGTTTCGTGCAGATATGTTTTATGTAGTATAGTTTCCAGTGTTGGGAGTAACGCATTACAAAAGTAACAATATTACAGTAGTATATAACTTTTTGCTGTAACGCAGTAATATAATGCATTACTAATAAAATTTGTGTAATATTATTACTCATTACAATCTCAGTAACGCTAAGTTACAACAATATGTTAACTCGAAATTAAGTGGTGAATTTACCAACACCGAATTTATACTCTGGTGCAGAGTACCAAGCTTAATATTGAGAAATAGTACAGGTAACTGAAGAAACACCTGGACTGGTGCCACTAACACTAACAAAGAGAGCTGCGGGGTCGGAGAAGAGAAAGAATGCAGCGGACGAGCGCAGACAAGCAACAGAAATTAAGTTAGGCTAAGCTAATTGTAGCGAATCAGCTCAAAGGGGAAATATGAATAATTAATCATAACTAGTTATAATTAATTATAAATATTTAGATCTGCTGTAAGTATTTACTTGACCTCCCAGGGTCAACTGTCTGTCAATTCTAAGAACGTTAATTTCCTGATTAAGGGAAATAACTTTCTTACTGTACAATACTACTCATGTACTAGCATGTAGCAGAAATCTGCATGATTAGGGACTACGATTATGAGCAAACAATGAACAACCTCAGGTGTGATACAAGTAAGACTTTATTAACTACATAAACACTTAAACTAGTCTAACATACACACACACACACACACACACACACACGCACGCATACAGTTGGTATAGGAAAAGGGTTAAAGCTTAAGCAGTAAAGAGAAGAGAAATAAAAACATGAATGTCTCTCCTATGGAAAATGTGGTGAAAGGGAGAACTCTCAACATGCCATTAGGTCGTAAAGTGTATCTGGTCTAGCAAAAGGTGTCGGGGTTGCCATGGTGACCAGTGGCCTGTGGTCGTTCGCAGACATCCTGGCACCCAGCATGTTTATTGGGTGAGGGGTCTGTGATTATTTGTTAATCTAATGAATAATTGATTTGTTAAATCAAATGAAAAATGGTGTGTCTGATTGGTCCAGACTCTGCATAATCATAACAAAATATGTTTTTATTAAATCATAGTCTACATACAAAAGGAATGAATTTGCGAACTATATTTGACTCAAGTAATTAACAGAATAACAAAATGAAAGAAAAAGGAGTGTGACATATGCAGCTGAGTTTGGTTCAGTTTTGTGTGGCGTGGCGCTTTACAAACAAGTTCACACAAAAAGGAAACTGAGATGACAAAAAGTGCATCCTAAAATAAAAGTAAACACATTGCTTTGAATGATCTATGACCAAAAAGTACGGAGTATTTTATGTTTCCGCTGTTTGATCGCACCAGCGCATCACGCACACACATACAGCATTGCAAATGTTGCAGCTGTTTATTATCAGAATAAAATATATTCAAACATATAGCTACACTGGTTAATTTAAATAGTCTGTAGTACAATCCGTGCCGTTCAGCCTGAGCTCGGGCTAAACGCATATTTGCTCATGTGAAGGGGATGATTTATTTTTATTTATTTTGCGGAAAGCGCGTTAAGTACAAAGCCTAGTATACATAATAAATAATAGTTTAGCATTCAATACATCGTGAATATGGAAACAATTAATTGGATTCGTGCCTAATGAGAGCTGCGTGAGAACAACACCATATGATTTCATTTTGCTTTAAATTAATTTGTTTTGGCTTGATTAGCAACTTATATTTTTCATTCTTGTTTTGTTCTGGACACCGTTCAAAATAGCCTATCGGCTAGCTATTGTGTTTATTGTTTGTACATTATAACATTCCGCTTTATTTCTGAATGTAATAATGCGGTTTGTGCTTATCTGTGTTTAAACTACAATGTAACATTAATATAGACCTACCAGTATCTGAATATGATTTTTATAAATTGATGTTATAGTAGACCTACCACATCACCCTCCACCGGATGTATAATGAGCAGCAATAAACTACATTTTGACATTTTAGAAAGCCTAGTCATACTTTGAATATTTTGGTGAAAGTAACTCAAAAGTAACTAAAAGTAGTGTAATACATTACAATTCAGAGACAGTAATATTGCAATGTAACTAATTACTTTCAAAAGACAGTAACTAGTAATATATAATGCATTACATTTTGGAAGTAACTTGCCCAACACTGAGCTAAAATCAGACCACTCTATTTTTGCTTCAAATTTCAAAATTATACAATCTAATTTAGTTTAAAAACTGCTCATGCTGCATGTCTTTGTTTGGATTGTGATTAAAATAGTCGTTGCCTATCATTTTAAATGGAAAGCGCAAAGGCAAAGCCTTAGTTTGTTTATATTAAGAGATTTCTTTTATTTGTATTATTTATTTGATTTTGTCACGGTTGCCTACTGTGAGGAGCGAGGAATGAGGAAACGAGGGAATTCACACAGAACAGTCTTTAATAATCCACAGGAGGAAACACAGGGTAGCCAGGAGTCACACGTAGCACAAAGACGTTAAGAACCGACAAACACAGACTGCACAGACTGGGGCTAAATACACAGGATAATTGGGAAGACACCGGTGTATGGGATGACTAATTAAACTAAACGAGGACAGGAACAAGACCAAATAAGGCAACACTAGAACAGAAACAGGGGCAAAACAAAACAGACAGTCCAGAATCCTGACAGATTTAGGGTTTATTTTAAAAGTTAAAATTAATTTTCTTATTAGACATATTTCAATTTAAAAAAAATGTGCAGCATTTTGTCCAATAAAAGGACACCTTTCCATTTATAATTTGTCTTAAGTCTCATTTTGTAAAAAAACTAAATTTGTGAGAAAATCTGGCTGAAAGGACAGGTAAATTGGTTTTTACTGACATACGGCCTGACAATATCTCATCAGACCGCACGCAGTTCACTGATGTTCTACTGAAGCTCCTCATCACCTGTACCGTTTCCGCGCCCGTTTGACTAGCACCTGCCACTGAGGCAAAGTGAAGTGCATGTCTGAAAAGTCTCCTGTTTGATGTGGTCTTAAAGACCACATCTAAATAAAAGCTTTTCTTGTCAAGAAAAAAACACCTCTGCGTTAACTGTGTTAAAGGGTTAGTTTACCCAAAAACGAAAATTCTGTCATAATTACTCACCCTCATGTCGTTTCAAACCCGTAAGACCTTCGTTCATCTTTGGAACACAAATTAAGATATTTTTGATGGAATCTGAGAGCTGTCTGACCCAGTATAGTATAATTGTGGATGAACCACTGATGTCACATGGATTATTTTACAGATCTCCTTGCTACGTTTCTGGACTTGGGAACATTTCAGTTGTGTTGCTGTCTATGCAGGGTCAGACAGCTCTCAGATTCCATCAAAAACCCTTTAAATACTTTTAAGGCCATTAAACTGGAAAAATTAATCGCCTGCTTTAACGTGCTAATTTGGACAGCACTAATGTATATTGTTGAAAAAGCTGGCTATGTATATAGAGACATTAGTGCCCACTTGGGACTGTAAGAGGTATTATGGTGATGAATCAGCATTTTAACAATCCCTTTAACAGGACACAGTTCAGAGCCCGGATAGTCTTTGTCAGCATTATGATGTTGTTGTTGTTACCGAATGCATTCATATACAAGTGAGTGATTGTGTTTGTTATTCATTATCTTTAAATTGCTGCATTTTGAATGCATACGTTTATGTTATCGTTACTTACTAATTATAATCATGTAATAAAGTATTGTGTATTGCATCATCCATATATGGTGCTAGTGAATGCATATGAGAGACAGTTAAATAGCAATATTGGTGTAATATTGTAAACTGTTAGTCACTTTGAGTATGTGTATATTATTATTTACTGTATAAGTGAGATTGTGGTATTAAGGCCATATTTATCGATTCTTCTGAGCTCACGTGTCAGAGAACGTAATGCCATTTTCACAAGTGTTAATCTAGTCTATGTCTGAATCAATTACTAATTTGCTACTATGCTATATCGCTATTATGTATGATTATATTTTATGTAAAAGTAACAGTGTGTTCATATTTGTTATTCCTGTTCATTACTAATTGAGTATTGTTATTTCTGTTTGTTTAGAACCACTCATATTACACTACACTCCAAACTACTCTGTACTACTCTCTTCTACCTGTACTACAATTGTTCACTCAACCAAATTTAAGGACTGTAAAACTTCTACAAGCCTCAAACTAGAGCTGTGCAATTAATCGAAACACAGTTTCGATTTTGATTTAGGCCTCCAACGATTATGAAAATACAATAATCGAGATAAAACTATTATTGCACCCCATTCCACCCCCTTTCCAGCGGTGCGCCTTTGTTCCTCCATAAAAGCCCAATTTCACGTGCAAATCAGTAAAATCATGTAACGTAACTTTTGCGAAATGGGATGTGCTTGATTTATTGAAGTGTATTAGATTTATTCATGTTTTTAAAAGCACATCAAAAGAACTTGCGCTTCTGGAGGATTTCTGTGATGCGCTCAGAGACAGAACAGAACACGGACATGTAAAGTAAACTTTTAGCTCAAGGTGCGCACCTAAACGGTCAAATACACACAAAAATGTGTCAAAATGTGATGCTTAGTGATTATTCATGAAAACATTCATCGGTCACAGGGGTTAAAGCAAAAAAAAAATTCTTTTGACAAACTTTTTCCTCAGCCAAACCCCATTCCACAGCCATTCACACACCCAGTTTAAGAGCAATTTTTTTCTTGTAATTAGGAGCACTTGTCCTCCTAATTAAAAAATTTTAGGAGCACCTTCTGATTAATAATAAAACATTCTGATAAAAAATTTGCCTTCCTAATATGAGGTGACATTTTCTTTTTACCTTTCTAATGGCATTTTTCTAATTTTATTAAATGTATGCAGTGTTTTCAAGGATTTTTTTCCAGCTGTGGTAGCAGAACTATTTCCCATGGACCACACCTCCTCCCCTCCCCACCCAAGAATCAGGTGCACTCAGAACTGAATTTATTTTAACTAAAAAAGACAAGTAAATAGTAAATAATGTAGCGTCTGGACCAATCCAACACACTATATATTCTCTTTTTATATGACAAATACTCTGTAACCTCAGTTAACAAGCCATATGAGGACCCATGAACCCTTCCCCCCGGAATGCGTAACACCCCAGGAAGTCGAACAGGCCTCTTTGTTGCATGGCAACCAACGCTGATATCACTGGGTTTATTGGCCAAAAGTATGTAAAGCAGGGAAAATCCCTGCTTGTCCCAAGGAAAAGCAGAGTAGAAATGGACTGTGTTCTAGTTAATTCATAGAAAAACCGTTATTTGAATGAACACACATACGAACAAATAAATTAATGACAATCAATAGCACAAACAAAAACAATAACAAGATACAAATTAAATTAACAGTACTTTATTTTTTTCAGTTAGGTCTAACTATAATCTATTCAACTGCAAAAATAACACTGGTTAGTTTTCACTGTATAATGAAAGGCAGCAGGAGTTTATTTAGGCTGCTGTCTCTTTAAGACCTCATGCACAGATCTAATATACTGTTACACATGGCTCTATGCTTACTTTTATTTTTAGGAGCTCTTGTCCTCCTAATTAAAAAAAAAATTCAAATCTGATAAAATAAAAATTATCTGATCAAAAATTATCCTTCCTAATATGAGGTGACATTTGACTCCTTAAAGTCACTTACAGGGATATTTTCTTTTTACCTTTGTAATGGCATCATTTTCATTTATGACAAATTAAAAAATGTATGTTTACAAGCTTTTTAAAATTTCTATTTAAAACAATATAATAAGAAGAAGAATAAGACAAATAAGTTACCAATCATATGAAATTAGTATTAGTAAAAAAATTTGTACTACAGAGGTGGCACAGAAGAACAAAAAAGTGGCTTGTAGGTACATTTTCAGACGTTTAATGAGGCTCAGAGGTGGCATGAGTGCAATTAAATTCATACACTCATGAGGAGATTAATGTTTTAAATATAACATTTTGAATACAGAAATATTAATGATTTAAATAACTGAAATGATATGCTAAAAATGAAACTAAATCCGCCAGCAGGTGGCGGCAAGTCACTACTTTTATCACTGAATCATTCATTCAATTGATTCGTTCGAATGGCTGATTCATTCAGGAATTAAGTAAGTGACTGTCTTAATGAACTTTCATTTAATAAATTACACACCGCTGTGTTTGCTTTTAGAGATGCGCAGCGGCTGAACTGTTACTATATTTGGAACTATTTTTGTTGAAGAAATAGAGCAAAATCAGGCAGTACTTGTTTATTGAACTGTTGTATTAAATCAATATCACATTTGCAAACTCCCTTAATAACTATTAAAAGTTGTCACTTTCCTTATCGTGATCTGTGGGCGCACAGAAAATGAGAGCGCACGAGTGAGTTCTTGAGACTCAAAAGCACATGCAAATTATACGATCCGTCATCTGTCATCGTGTTATAAGCGCAGAACCTGCAGGAATGAGTAAAATTGTTATTAATAGCTGCAATCCCGCGCCGAAATTCAAGTACTGCTCTGTGTTCTCTGCTAATAACCAGACTGTGAATGATGCGAGCGGCATCACTATGTTGTCACTGAGAAGCTGCAGCCGTGGCGGGGATGATTTGGGGAATAAAGGCTACATGGAGTTAGAGTGCAGTTCCCATGTGTAGTGGACAGCACATTCCAGGGCCCAGATTATGGCGGGGCCCCTCTCTGACCACAATAGTGGACAAAGGTCTGTTACATTTTGATTGGATCTTGGTGGACTAACATAAGCAAACTGTCCAACGCCATCAGATAAAGATGCCAGGACAACAGCCAGACACCTCTTAGAGGGCAAGGAAAAGACCTTTGGTACAAAGCCCGGGAAGGACAGGACTTCTCATTACGTCCAATACATTCTTGGGTATTCTCCAAAATTTTTGTAAATTTATGTAATCATTTCACATAAATTAATTGTTTACTACAAAATCACCACAAAGTCACAAAAAATATGTCCACATTATTTCATTCCCACCTCATTTTGCACGGCTTGTTTCATGATCTCATCAAAGGTTACGAACGTGTCGTTTCCTCTTATGGCATCCTTCTCTAGATAACCGAGGTGAATGTCAGTAGCAATGAGGATCTTGAATGTGTCCTCGTCGTTCCTATAAAAAAATAAAAATAAAATGTTGGCAGATAACAGTTAAAAGGGTCTTGTAAATGAATGGTAGAGTAGCTCTAAATGACAGCTACAACTGCAGGTAAAATCTGCAATCATCAAAGCTTACATTTCAGACTGTAGTTTTGAGCTGTCATGTGAACAGTCAGCTGAACATAAGTGTTACAATCACTTTCCGATCAAACACTTAATTCATGACGTTTTGCTCTTTTAACTATAGTTGAGGTCAAAAGTTTACATACAACTTGCAGAATCTGCAAAATGTTATTTTACCAAAATAAGAGGGACCATACATAATGCAGGTTATTTTTTGTTTTGTACTGACCTGAATAAGATATTTCACATAAAATACGTTTACTCCCACAAGAGAAAATAAGTTGAATTTATAAAAATCCTGTTCAAAAGTTTACATATACGCATGATTCTTAGTTTTTCACATTTGCTAAGACACTAAACCCCATTCTCTGAACCAAGTTCTCAATAGCCTAAACCAATTTGTCAAATAAATCACTCTTTCCGCAAAACATTATACAAGTTCAGGCAGTTTAGACACTGTTTGCATATCTCATGCACTCTTTTTGCAAAACACTAAACACATTTTCACTCACTAAGACACAATTTGCACTGTGATGAACTTGTGATGCAAGACCATAAGCACAAGAAAGCAAACGTTAAGCTCAACTGCAACACAGCTGTCATCATTTACACACAATAATTCAAAATTGTTTACACTTGTTTCTAAATATATGAATATACAAAATATAGCCTAAGCTAGTACAAATTGCACATATGGCACAGCTGCATCCATCAATCTGAGAGGTAGAGGAAGAGTGCGTATACGAGGTGGAGGAAGAGGAGGATGAGGAAAAGCAAGACCAAGAACAGTCATTTCAGATGAAATCAGAGCTAGTGTGATAGACCATGTTCTTGTGCATGGAATGATAGAGGCAGCACAAAGTTCAACCTAATTTAAGCAGATTCTCTGTGGCCACCATAATCAGTTGGAAAGTTCAAAAGAACAGCAATAGAAAAGTGGAAGAGAATCTTGTGTAGAATTCCTAGACTGCGACTGCCCTCAATATACTGTATGTAGGGATGTAACGATTAACCGCGAGCCGGTTGAAAATCGATTTAAATATGTGACGATTCAAAACGGTTGAGATGCTAAACAAATCGCGATTCAATTAGTGGTAGGAGTTTATATGAATGTATGTCTGAGGGGAACTTACTGTCTTTCGATGGTATTTTTTATTTTCCTCTTGCCTCTGTATAATGCATATTAAAGTTCATAAGTGCAGCGCTGCTTTGTTTACAGCGGAAACCAAGGAAACACTTTAAGTGCCACCTGCTGGCAGAGTGAATCTGCATCTCATTCAGCTCTGCTGTTTCTGTTTCATGCAGATATTTTTTATGCATAGTTTCACAGAACTGAAGTCAAACCATTGTTTTTGCTTCAAATTTCGAAATTATGCAATGTAATTTAGATTAAAAACTGCTCATGTTGCATGTATGCAACATCTTTGTTTGGATCATGATTAAAATATAGCGGTTGCCTCTAATTTTAAATGGAACGAGCACACACAAAGCCTTGGTTTGTTTATATGAAGAGATTTATTTTATTTGTGTTACTTATTTATTTGATTTGGGGCTTGTTTTAAAATTTCAATTTAGTTTTG
The DNA here is from genome assembly GCF_001515645.1 of Sinocyclocheilus grahami. Classification (NCBI taxonomy): domain Eukaryota; kingdom Metazoa; phylum Chordata; class Actinopteri; order Cypriniformes; family Cyprinidae; genus Sinocyclocheilus; species Sinocyclocheilus grahami. The sequence goes on along the minus strand of NW_015505350.1, from coordinate 189,508 downwards.
TTATTTACATTTACATTATATTTAAATTTAGTTATTTAGCAAACGCTTTTACCCAAAGTGACTAACAAATGAGGACAATAGAAGCAATCAAAACCAACAAAAGAGCAATAATTTACAAGTGCTATATTAGTATATTATTATAGTGTTATATTTAAATTTCACAAAGAAACTTATTATTGCGTGGACAAAATACAAGGACACATTTAATTTATAATTTGTCTTAAATCTCATTTTGTAAAAATTGTGAATCAAATCGAATTGTGAAATCAAAATTGTAAATCGAATCGTGAGTTGAGTGAATCGTTACATCCCTAACTGTATGTGTGTAATTAATTGAAAAACAGTTTTGATTTAGATTTTGGCCTCTAATGATTATGAAAATACAATAATCGAGATAAAATGATTATTGCACCACATTCCGCTCCTTTCCAGCGGTGCTCTTTCGTTCCTCCATAAAAGCCCAATTTCACATGCTAATCAGTAAAATCATGTAACGTGACTTTTGCAAAATGGGACATACTTGATTTATTAAAGTATATTGGATTTATTCATGTTTTTAAAAGCATGAAAAAGAACTTGTGCTGCTCCTCAGGAGGATTTCTGTGATGCGCAGAGACTGAACACAACATCATGGACATGTAGCGCCTAAATGGTCAAATACATGCAAAAAATTTGTTCAAACACTTAGTTTTAGAGTTGAAAATGACAATACACGTGTACGTAACGGTAAATTGGATCCGTGTGGCTCTTAAAGTGACAGCAGGCTATATTCCTGCTGCGACTGTGTGCTTAATATTAATCAAACAAGACAAAGACAAAATCACTCACTGCTCTTGAGTGAAGGACTTTTGTAAGCTTAATTCTTACAGTGAAGACTATGCTGTTTTATTTTACATTTGATTATTCATTTCTGTAATAGGCTGTTAACTGCTTGAGACTTGCATAATAAAAACCTTAAAGCACAGTTTGTTTCATTTGTATCTTTTTATTCTATTGTTTTGTCCTTTGCTTTTTTTATTACTGACAGTTTAATTATTTTCAATAATTTTGAGGACTTTTATTTGTTTGTTTGTTACTGATAGTTACCCCAGTACTATGCTGTGGTATTGAGAATTGTGAAATTTAGCTGGTCTCTACAATGTAGATGTCATAGCAACCTTATTTACAGGAAATATATATATTTGATATGTATTAATATCTTTAAATAAATCACTCATATAAAGTTTTGGTCATATGGCCCACTCATAATCGTGTTAAATAATCGTGATTACAATATTGACCAAAATAATTGTGATTATGATTTTTGCCATAATCGAGCAGCCCTAATATGTTAGTCGATTATAATTTTTAATCTAATTAATTACATGATGTCTCATGTGAAAAAAAATTTCGTTCATGCAATGGAAGTCATTGGTAACCAAAACAGCTTTGTTACCAACAGTCTTCAAAATACCTTCTTTTATGTTCCACAAAAGAAAGTAAGTAATTCAGGTTTGAGTAAATGATAACATAATTAAATTTTTTGGGTTAACTATCCCTTTAAAGCCCCCCCCCCCCTTTTTAAAATAAAATAATACTCTAAATAAGAAACTAAAACTGCCAGCAGGTGGCGGTTAATGTCTTTTTGAGTCATTCATTGATTCGTTCAAACGGCTGATTCATTCAGGAATTCAATAAACGGCGGACTTTATGAATGGGCCTTTGAATAATTGATTCACCCGATTCGTTCAAAATGTGGATTTATTCAGAAGCTAAACACTATTGTGTTACTCGGAGACACACAACAATTCTGCTATGGATTTATAAGTAATATTTTGGTTGGCAAAACTGAGCAAAAACAGACAATATTGTGTTTTAAATATAACACAATATTAACTTCTTATTTACTGAACTGTTGTATAAAATCATATTTGCACTCGTGCTACTGGGACAGCATCGGATAACATTCCGATCAGAAGCGCGTTTACACTTGTCTTTTCGATGTGTATGTGGACAACATCCGGATAAAAGTCGCATGTTAATGCCAAGTGTAAACACAGCCATAGTGTTGCGCTCAACAGATATGACTGTGATTGGCTTCAATGATCATCGCTTCACGCTCTTCACCGAGCATTGACAAAGAGTGTTTGAAAGCTGCGCCTATCAGAGCGGATCCGTCTATGTGTGTTTGTTTGATTTTGACTACAGGTGAAATGGTTTTTGCCAGAAAAGTCACGGGTTCTGTGAATTTAGTTTAAACATTTGGATTTGTGTTTAAAGGGGTCATTGGATGCAAAACTCACTTTTACATGTTATTTGAACATAAATGTGTGTTGGCAGTGTGTACACACAACCACCCTATAATGATAAAAATCCCCCCAGTGGTATTTTTTTAATCTGTATAAATAATATCTCCATTCTCAGCTTCTTGGCTGTGTGACATCACACAGACCGAGGCCGCTCCCACGATAGCTGATTGACACTGCCGTCTTACCTTAGACCCGCCCTGAGTGAGCTGTGAACAGTCCGACCACCATTGTTTTGACACCGGAGCAGGGACGTAGACAAGAATGGCTCTTAAGCGATTGAGGTGTTTTGTTGTTGGATGTAATAATGAGCATAGCAGTCGTCATTTACTCCCGACATCTGAGCCACTGAAGACGCAGAGGATTAACGTTACTTTAGTTTTTGAAGGGAATCTGCCCTCCGATCTACCTATGTTCGCGCGAATCATTTGTGATCACGCTTCACCTACAGATGAAGTGAGTATAAGGGTTTTTTATGAATCTTTGCAAATCGCCTTTCCTAATAATGTTCTAGTTAGCAAGTTTCATGGCTAAATGGGGCTAAAGTAAACAGGACGGCTCTTCACCCCACGGAAGAGAGGGGCGGGTCAGCAGAGCTCATTAGCATTTAAAGGGAAATGCAACAAAACGGGTTGCTGTGAAAAGAGCTGATTTTAACAAGGTCAAAAGGGTGTTTTTTTACACTACCATTGAGAAATTTTTACCAAAGTATGTTATAGACTTGTCATTAAGACCCTAAAGAATCATATCAACTTGTGGAAAATGGGCATCCGATGACCCCTTTAAGGTTTTGAGAAAATGAGTGTTGGTTTCAAGAAATGCGTTTTAGAATTCAGAAAAACTGTAATACTGTGTTGTTACCAGAATGATACATAGCTGTTTTTTTGTTTGTTTTGTTTTTTGTTTAGTGATAGTTGTTCATTAGGGATGGGCATTTTTTCCAAAATACTGTATTCGAATATTTGGGCTCATAAAAAACGAATATTCGAATATCTGTTCATTTAAATGAGGATTCTTGAAAAAGGAGTTATTTTTAATAATCATGTTTTGTCACGATTTCTGAACCAGCTTATAATAAGGCATTATACACAACAATGTTCTACAACAAGGTTATATAAATCTCAATTTTTTTTTTAGGTGAAAACATGTGTAATAGAAGTTGGAGAAGTCCTCATTATTAGACTTTCTCTTCAGAGATGCTTATTTATATATATTTATATCAGTTTAATGCGTTAACTTAATTAGTTATGAAAAATAAGACGATTAAAAAAATGTTATGCAGTTAACACACTGGCCCCACCCCCAGACCTGTACGTCATATTACATTCATACTGTTGACTCCTGACAAATATGATGAAGGCCAACAACTCCATAAATGCCATAAATGCAATTTTATGCCATAAATTCAAAATATTGGTGCAAAATATCTTGAATTTTGAACAGCAACCAGTCTGGCTTCAGAAGTGGACATTCAACCGAGACTGCCTTGCTCTCAGTTGTTGAAGCCCTAAGACTGGCAAGAGCGGATTCCAAATCTTCAATACTTATCTTGCTGGATCTGTCCGCTGCTTTTGACACGGTTAACCACCAGATCCTCCTGTCAACCCTATTAGCATAGGGCATCTCAGCAACCTCACTCCAGTGGTTTGAGTCTTACCTCTCAGATAGGTCCTTCAAGGTATCTTGGAGAGGTGAGGTGTCCAAGTCGCAACATCTAACTACTGGGGTGCCTCAGGGCTCAGTTCTTGGACCACTTCTCTTCTCTGTCTACATGGCATCACTAGGTTCTGTCATTCAGAAACATGGCTTTTCATATCACTGCTATGCTGATGACAGTCTTCAAAATACCTTCTTTTATGTTCCACAAAAGAAAGTAAGTAATTCAGGTTTGAGTAAATGATAACATAATTAAATTTTTTGGGTTAACTATCCCTTTAAAGCCCCCCCCCCCCTTTTTAAAATAAAATAATACTCTAAATAAGAAACTAAAACTGCCAGCAGGTGGCGGTTAATGTCTTTTTGAGTCATTCATTGATTCGTTCAAACGGCTGATTCATTCAGGAATTCAATAAACGGCGGACTTTATGAATGGGCCTTTGAATAATTGATTCACCCGATTCGTTCAAAATGTGGATTTATTCAGAAGCTAAACACTATTGTGTTACTCGGAGACACACAACAATTCTGCTATGGATTTATAAGTAATATTTTGGTTGGCAAAACTGAGCAAAAACAGACAATATTGTGTTTTAAATATAACACAATATTAACTTCTTATTTACTGAACTGTTGTATAAAATCATATTTGCACTCGTGCTACTGGGACAGCATCGGATAACATTCCGATCAGAAGCGCGTTTACACTTGTCTTTTCGATGTGTATGTGGACAACATCCGGATAAAAGTCGCATGTTAATGCCAAGTGTAAACACAGCCATAGTGTTGCGCTCAACAGATATGACTGTGATTGGCTTCAATGATCATCGCTTCACGCTCTTCACCGAGCATTGACAAAGAGTGTTTGAAAGCTGCGCCTATCAGAGCGGATCCGTCTATGTGTGTTTGTTTGATTTTGACTACAGGTGAAATGGTTTTTGCCAGAAAAGTCACGGGTTCTGTGAATTTAGTTTAAACATTTGGATTTGTGTTTAAAGGGGTCATTGGATGCAAAACTCACTTTTACATGTTATTTGAACATAAATGTGTGTTGGCAGTGTGTACACACAACCACCCTATAATGATAAAAATCCCCCCAGTGGTATTTTTTTAATCTGTATAAATAATATCTCCATTCTCAGCTTCTTGGCTGTGTGACATCACACAGACCGAGGCCGCTCCCACGATAGCTGATTGACACTGCCGTCTTACCTTAGACCCGCCCTGAGTGAGCTGTGAACAGTCCGACCACCATTGTTTTGACACCGGAGCAGGGACGTAGACAAGAATGGCTCTTAAGCGATTGAGGTGTTTTGTTGTTGGATGTAATAATGAGCATAGCAGTCGTCATTTACTCCCGACATCTGAGCCACTGAAGACGCAGAGGATTAACGTTACTTTAGTTTTTGAAGGGAATCTGCCCTCCGATCTACCTATGTTCGCGCGAATCATTTGTGATCACGCTTCACCTACAGATGAAGTGAGTATAAGGGTTTTTTATGAATCTTTGCAAATCGCCTTTCCTAATAATGTTCTAGTTAGCAAGTTTCATGGCTAAATGGGGCTAAAGTAAACAGGACGGCTCTTCACCCCACGGAAGAGAGGGGCGGGTCAGCAGAGCTCATTAGCATTTAAAGGGAAATGCAACAAAACGGGTTGCTGTGAAAAGAGCTGATTTTAACAAGGTAAAAAGGGTGTTTTTTTACACTACCATTGAGAAATTTTTACCAAAGTATGTTATAGACTTGTCATTAAGACCCTAAAGAATCATATCAACTTGTGGAAAATGGGCATCCGATGACCCCTTTAAGGTTTTGAGAAAATGAGTGTTGGTTTCAAGAAATGCGTTTTAGAATTCAGAAAAACTGTAATACTGTGTTGTTACCAGAATGATACATAGCTGTTTTTTTGTTTGTTTTGTTTTTTGTTTAGTGATAGTTGTTCATTAGGGATGGGCATTTTTTCCAAAATACTGTATTCGAATATTTGGGCTCATAAAAAACGAATATTCGAATATCTGTTCATTTAAATGAGGATTCTTGAAAAAGGAGTTATTTTTAATAATCATGTTTTGTCACGATTTCTGAACCAGCTTATAATAAGGCATTATACACAACAATGTTCTACAACAAGGTTATATAAATCTCAATTTTTTTTTTAGGTGAAAACATGTGTAATAGAAGTTGGAGAAGTCCTCATTATTAGACTTTCTCTTCAGAGATGCTTATTTATATATATTTATATCAGTTTAATGCGTTAACTTAATTAGTTATGAAAAATAAGACGATTAAAAAAATGTTATGCAGTTAACACACTGGCCCCACCCCCAGACCTGTACGTCATATTACATTCATACTGTTGACTCCTGACAAATATGATGAAGGCCAACAACTCCATAAATGCCATAAATGCAATTTTATGCCATAAATTCAAAATATTGGTGCAAAATATCTTGAATTTTGAACAGCAACCAGTCTGGCTTCAGAAGTGGACATTCAACCGAGACTGCCTTGCTCTCAGTTGTTGAAGCCCTAAGACTGGCAAGAGCGGATTCCAAATCTTCAATACTTATCTTGCTGGATCTGTCCGCTGCTTTTGACACGGTTAACCACCAGATCCTCCTGTCAACCCTATTAGCATAGGGCATCTCAGCAACCTCACTCCAGTGGTTTGAGTCTTACCTCTCAGATAGGTCCTTCAAGGTATCTTGGAGAGGTGAGGTGTCCAAGTCGCAACATCTAACTACTGGGGTGCCTCAGGGCTCAGTTCTTGGACCACTTCTCTTCTCTGTCTACATGGCATCACTAGGTTCTGTCATTCAGAAACATGGCTTTTCATATCACTGCTATGCTGATGACACTCAACTCCTCTCATCATTCCATCCTGATGATCCAACGATAGCTGCTCACATCTCAGCTTGTCTAACAGTAATTTCTAGCTGGATGAAGGACCATCACCTTCAAATCAACCTTGCCAAGACAGAACTGCTTGTGGTTCCATCAAACCCATAATTTCATCACAATTTCACCATCCAATTAGGCACATCAACCATAACTCCTTCAAAAACAGCCAGAAACCTTGGAGTTATGATTGATGATCAGCTGACTTTCTCAGACCACATTGCTAAAGCTGTCCGGTCCCGAAGTAGATCAGGCCCTTTCTTTCGGAACATGCGTCACATGTTCTGAAAGAACATGTTCAAGCCCTTGCTCTGTCCAGGCTGGACTATTGCAATGCTCTCTTGGCAGGTCTTCCAGCCAGATCTATGCAACCTTTACAATTAATCCAGAATGTGGCAGCAAGATACATTTTTAATGAGCCGAAAAGAATGCACGTCACACTTTTTTTATCAATTTGCACTGGCTACCAACAGCTGCTCACATAAAATTCAAGGCATTAATGTTTGCCTACAAAACCACCACTGGCTCTGCATCCCTTTACCTAAACCTTTACCTAAATGTATTACTTCAGACTTATGTGCCCTCTAGAAGCTTGCGTTTTGCAAGTGAACATCGCTTTATTGTGCCATCCCAAAGAGGCACAAAATCATTTTCACAGACATTTAAATTAAATGTTCCCTCCTGGTGGAATGACCTGCCCAACTCAATCCGAGTCCTTAGCCATCTTAAAGAATCAGCTAAAAACATCTCTTCCATCTTTATTTGACCCTCTAACTCTAGCACTCTCTATTCTAATTCTATTCTTTAAAAAAAATGTGTCCCTTTTAGACTTGCACTCTATTCATTTGCTGCTTGTTTTCTTATACCTTCTTTTATGTTCCACAAAAGAAAGTAAGTAATTCAGGTTTGAGTAAATGATAACATAATTAAATTTTTTGGGTTAACTATCCCTTTAAAGCCCCCCCCCCCCTTTTTAAAATAAAATAATACTCTAAATAAGAAACTAAAACTGCCAGCAGGTGGCGGTTAATGTCTTTTTGAGTCATTCATTGATTCGTTCAAACGGCTGATTCATTCAGGAATTCAATAAACGGCGGACTTTATGAATGGGCCTTTGAATAATTGATTCACCCGATTCGTTCAAAATGTGGATTTATTCAGAAGCTAAACACTATTGTGTTACTCGGAGACACACAACAATTCTGCTATGGATTTATAAGTAATATTTTGGTTGGCAAAACTGAGCAAAAACAGACAATATTGTGTTTTAAATATAACACAATATTAACTTCTTATTTACTGAACTGTTGTATAAAATCATATTTGCACTCGTGCTACTGGGACAGCATCGGATAACATTCCGATCAGAAGCGCGTTTACACTTGTCTTTTCGATGTGTATGTGGACAACATCCGGATAAAAGTCGCATGTTAATGCCAAGTGTAAACACAGCCATAGTGTTGCGCTCAACAGATATGACTGTGATTGGCTTCAATGATCATCGCTTCACGCTCTTCACCGAGCATTGACAAAGAGTGTTTGAAAGCTGCGCCTATCAGAGCGGATCCGTCTATGTGTGTTTGTTTGATTTTGACTACAGGTGAAATGGTTTTTGCCAGAAAAGTCACGGGTTCTGTGAATTTAGTTTAAACATTTGGATTTGTGTTTAAAGGGGTCATTGGATGCAAAACTCACTTTTACATGTTATTTGAACATAAATGTGTGTTGGCAGTGTGTACACACAACCACCCTATAATGATAAAAATCCCCCCAGTGGTATTTTTTTAATCTGTATAAATAATATCTCCATTCTCAGCTTCTTGGCTGTGTGACATCACACAGACCGAGGCCGCTCCCACGATAGCTGATTGACACTGCCGTCTTACCTTAGACCCGCCCTGAGTGAGCTGTGAACAGTCCGACCACCATTGTTTTGACACCGGAGCAGGGACGTAGACAAGAATGGCTCTTAAGCGATTGAGGTGTTTTGTTGTTGGATGTAATAATGAGCATAGCAGTCGTCATTTACTCCCGACATCTGAGCCACTGAAGACGCAGAGGATTAACGTTACTTTAGTTTTTGAAGGGAATCTGCCCTCCGATCTACCTATGTTCGCGCGAATCATTTGTGATCACGCTTCACCTACAGATGAAGTGAGTATAAGGGTTTTTTATGAATCTTTGCAAATCGCCTTTCCTAATAATGTTCTAGTTAGCAAGTTTCATGGCTAAATGGGGCTAAAGTAAACAGGACGGCTCTTCACCCCACGGAAGAGAGGGGCGGGTCAGCAGAGCTCATTAGCATTTAAAGGGAAATGCAACAAAACGGGTTGCTGTGAAAAGAGCTGATTTTAACAAGGTAAAAAGGGTGTTTTTTTACACTACCATTGAGAAATTTTTACCAAAGTATGTTATAGACTTGTCATTAAGACCCTAAAGAATCATATCAACTTGTGGAAAATGGGCATCCGATGACCCCTTTAAGGTTTTGAGAAAATGAGTGTTGGTTTCAAGAAATGCGTTTTAGAATTCAGAAAAACTGTAATACTGTGTTGTTACCAGAATGATACATAGCTGTTTTTTTGTTTGTTTTGTTTTTTGTTTAGTGATAGTTGTTCATTAGGGATGGGCATTTTTTCCAAAATACTGTATTCGAATATTTGGGCTCATAAAAAACGAATATTCGAATATCTGTTCATTTAAATGAGGATTCTTGAAAAAGGAGTTATTTTTAATAATCATGTTTTGTCACGATTTCTGAACCAGCTTATAATAAGGCATTATACACAACAATGTTCTACAACAAGGTTATATAAATCTCAATTTTTTTTTTAGGTGAAAACATGTGTAATAGAAGTTGGAGAAGTCCTCATTATTAGACTTTCTCTTCAGAGATGCTTATTTATATATATTTATATCAGTTTAATGCGTTAACTTAATTAGTTATGAAAAATAAGACGATTAAAAAAATGTTATGCAGTTAACACACTGGCCCCACCCCCAGACCTGTACGTCATATTACATTCATACTGTTGACTCCTGACAAATATGATGAAGGCCAACAACTCCATAAATGCCATAAATGCAATTTTATGCCATAAATTCAAAATATTGGTGCAAAATATCTTGAATTTTGAACAGCAACCAGTCTGGCTTCAGAAGTGGACATTCAACCGAGACTGCCTTGCTCTCAGTTGTTGAAGCCCTAAGACTGGCAAGAGCGGATTCCAAATCTTCAATACTTATCTTGCTGGATCTGTCCGCTGCTTTTGACACGGTTAACCACCAGATCCTCCTGTCAACCCTATTAGCATAGGGCATCTCAGCAACCTCACTCCAGTGGTTTGAGTCTTACCTCTCAGATAGGTCCTTCAAGGTATCTTGGAGAGGTGAGGTGTCCAAGTCGCAACATCTAACTACTGGGGTGCCTCAGGGCTCAGTTCTTGGACCACTTCTCTTCTCTGTCTACATGGCATCACTAGGTTCTGTCATTCAGAAACATGGCTTTTCATATCACTGCTATGCTGATGACACTCAACTCCTCTCATCATTCCATCCTGATGATCCAACGATAGCTGCTCACATCTCAGCTTGTCTAACAGTAATTTCTAGCTGGATGAAGGACCATCACCTTCAAATCAACCTTGCCAAGACAGAACTGCTTGTGGTTCCATCAAACCCATAATTTCATCACAATTTCACCATCCAATTAGGCACATCAACCATAACTCCTTCAAAAACAGCCAGAAACCTTGGAGTTATGATTGATGATCAGCTGACTTTCTCAGACCACATTGCTAAAGCTGTCCGGTCCCGAAGTAGATCAGGCCCTTTCTTTCGGAACATGCGTCACATGTTCTGAAAGAACATGTTCAAGCCCTTGCTCTGTCCAGGCTGGACTATTGCAATGCTCTCTTGGCAGGTCTTCCAGCCAGATCTATGCAACCTTTACAATTAATCCAGAATGTGGCAGCAAGATACATTTTTAATGAGCCGAAAAGAATGCACGTCACACTTTTTTTATCAATTTGCACTGGCTACCAACAGCTGCTCACATAAAATTCAAGGCATTAATGTTTGCCTACAAAACCACCACTGGCTCTGCATCCCTTTACCTAAACCTTTACCTAAATGTATTACTTCAGACTTATGTGCCCTCTAGAAGCTTGCGTTTTGCAAGTGAACATCGCTTTATTGTGCCATCCCAAAGAGGCACAAAATCATTTTCACAGACATTTAAATTAAATGTTCCCTCCTGGTGGAATGACCTGCCCAACTCAATCCGAGTCCTTAGCCATCTTAAAGAATCAGCTAAAAACATCTCTTCCATCTTTATTTGACCCTCTAACTCTAGCACTCTCTATTCTAATTCTATTCTTTAAAAAAAATGTGTCCCTTTTAGACTTGCACTCTATTCATTTACTAACTGCTTGTTTTTTTTACTAGCTTCTCTAATCTTTTTGTATTCTATCTATGTTTTCTTTTTATTTATTATACAATTAACAAAAGCAAAAAAGGCCTCTAAAACTAGCTTGCTTTATTCTTTTTCTATTCTATCCGTTTTCTTTTTATTTATTATATAATTTAAAAAAAACTTGCGACATGTACTGCATTAAGCTAAATGAGACTTGTTATAGCACTTGCATATCATTGCTCTTTTGTTGACTTTGATTGCTTCCATTGTCCTCATTTGTAAGTTGCTTGGGATAAAAGCGTCTGCTAAATTTAAAAAAATGCCCCATATGAGTTTTTGTCTCATATTTATATCACATGATAAGCGATATCACACAAGTGCAAATGTGATTTTAAACAACAGTTCAGTAAGGAGGGTCATTCCGTGTCAACTTAACCAGAGGTCCCTGGCTCAAATTTTTGATTTTGCTAATATTTTATCTGAAGAAAGATAGACATGTATAGTGATGAAAGCCAAAATATTAAATGTCATGGATGAATATTTACTCAGTAATCCACTATTTTGTAGAGGGGGGTCAAAATGGCAATTTTCACCTGAGATTCAAAGCCAAATTACAGGGGGCTAAAAATGACTTCAGAAAGACGGCAGCATCATAATGTTATTTTTACACAGAGATTGGTAGGTCTGTTAGTAAAATCTGTTGACTTTAGCAATCTTTGTTGCATTATGTGTCAATGGCGATTAAATGTTTTACCATTACATTATGTGCCAATGGTGGTGAAATGTTTATTAAGAACTAGAATCTAAAATCATATTGCAATATCTTTAACACTTCTTGAGTTATAGGCACGCAAACATATTAATATTTATGGCACTGAGACAGGTATGTTAAATGCAGTTGTTTTAACTGAAGTAAACAAAATTCTTCTCTAGTTTCAACATTATTTGTTCTTCAGATATTCGTCTTTAAAAGAAAAGAAGTAGGCCTATCATATTTTTGCAAATTGACCCGCATTTGATTTTTGACCACTGAAACTGTTTATATATTGAATTTACATATTGAAACTCCAATATCTCAGGAACTGAACCATACAGGGCCTTAAAAATTAAGATAACAAAAGAAACGTTTGTTAAGACCAAATATCTAAAAGGGCATTAAGATATCTTTAATACTTCTTGAGTTACAGGCATGCAAACTTTGGAGAAAAAAAAACTTGAAAAGTGCCATTTCCCCATTTTTGAATGGTCACCATTGGCACATGATGCAACAAAGATTTCTAAAGTCAACAGATTTTACTAACAGACCTACCAATCTCTGTGTAAAAATAACATTATGATGCTGCCATCTTTCTGAAGTAGGGCTGCACGATAAATCGCATGCGATTGTCATGTGCATCTAGTCAATATTCAAAACAATACCGCATTATCACATTCATAATCAAATGCGCTTCATCTGCGATTATGAACTCGATATTGTGTTGCTTGTCAGTGATCTACGGCTCTGTGTATTAAATGCCACTCCATCTGAAAGCATGTGATGGAGATTTACTACTAATCACAGAACTGGCTTTACTGACGAGATGCGCATAACAATCACATGCGATTTATCGTGCAGCCCCTATTCTGAAGTAATTTTTACCCCCCTGTAATTTGGCTCTGAATCTCAGGTGAAAATTGCCATTTTGACCCCCTCTACAAAATAGTGGATTACTCCATAAATATTCATCCATGACATTTAATATTTTGGCTTTCCTCACGATACATGTCTGTCTTCCTTCAGAAAAATATTAGCAAAATAAAAAATTTGAGCCAGGGAATTTTTTTTAATTTAGTTGATTTGTCACGGAATGACCCAGTAAGAAGTTGATATTGTGTTATATTTTAAACACAACATTATCTGTTTTTGCTCAGTTTTGCCAATGAAAATATCTCCTATAAAGCCACAGCAGAACTACTGTGCGTCACCTAGCAACACAGCGGTGTTTAGATTCTGAATGAATCTGCGTTTTGAGTCGAATGAATGAATGAATGAATGAATGAATTCCAAAAGTTGGTTAAATGACCATGGTGTTGGTGTGCTTGACTGGCCAGCAAACTCACCAGACCTGAACCCCGTAGAGAATCTATGGGGTATTGTCAAGAGGAAAATGAGAAACAAGAGACCAAAAATTGCAGATGAGCTGAAGGCCACTGTCAAAGAAACCTGGGCTTCCATACCACCTCAGCAGTGCCACAAACTGATCACCTCCATGCCACGCCGAATTGAGGCAGTAATTAAAGCAAAAGGAGCCCCTACCAAGTATTGAGTACATGTACAGTAAATTAACATACTTTCCAGAAGGCCAACAATTCACTAAAAATGTTTTTTTTATTGGTCTTATGAAGTATTCTAATTTGTTGATAGTGAATTTGGTGGGTTTTTGTTAAATGTGAGCCAAAATCATCACAATTAAAAGAACCAAAGACTTAAACTACTTTAGTCTGTGTGCATTGAATTTATTTTATCGATTAATCTAAACGATTAATTTCCCACACAAAAAATCTACAATTTTAAGGAACATTTTATTAAACTTGCAATTTTGCCATTCAGTAGTGTACCATAAAGTATAAATGTAAACAAGCCATTGACGAAATGTAAAACTAAAAGAGTAAAAGGCCCACAACATTAAAAATACAGCAGCATATTTCACTGTACATGGGGTACTTTTTATCCCTGTGTGCACCAAACCCATCTTGAGTGTTTGTTGCTAAAAAGCTAATTTTTTTTAGTTACATCTGATCATAGAAGCCAGTCTTATTTGAAGTTCCAGTCGTGTCTGACAACAGAATATGCTGGGGATTGTTTTTAGATGAGAGCATTTTGTTTTCTTGAAACCCTCCCAAACAACATGTGGTGTAGGTGCTGTTAGATTTTTTTTTTTTAAGGTTTTCTGACCTTGAGACTCAACTATTTTCTGCAACTCTCCAGCTGTGGTCCTTTTGCCACTCAAACTCTCCTCCTCACCGTGCATTAGGACGATATAGACACACGTCTTCTTCCAGGCAGATTTGTAACATTTTCTGTTGATTGGAAATTCTTAATTATTGCCCTGATGGTGGAAATGGGAATTTTCACTGCTCTAGCTCTTTTCTTAAAGTCACTTTCTAATTTGTGAAGCTCAATTATCTTTTGCTGCACATCAGAAATATATTCTTTGGTTTTTCTCATTGTGATGGATGATTAAGGGAATTTGGCCTTTGTTTTCCCTCTTTACATTAATGAGGAAAAAAATTTTACTTAAATGATTTTAGCAAATGGCTGCAATATAACAGAGTGAAAATTTTAAAGGGGGTCTGAATACTTTCCGTACCCACTGTATATGCATGTAAATACATGTTAATATTTTCTAAATATATGCATGCATGTGTGTGTATTTCTATATACATAATAAGTATACACAGTACGCACACATAAAATAAGTAAACACAAAACTTTTATTTTGGATGAGATTAATCGCGATTAATCGTTTGACAACACACAGTGGGGAAAATATTAATTTGATCCCCTACTGATTTTTTTAAGTTTGCCCACTTACAAAGAAATTAAGGGTCTGTCATTTTTATGGTAGGTTTATTTTAACGGATAGAGACAGAATATCAACCAAAAAATCAAGAAAAAAACACATTATATAAAGCTTAGAAATTGATTTGCATTTCAGTGAGTGAAGTAAGTATTTGATCCCCTACCAACCAGCAAGAATTCTGGCTCCCACAGATTGGTTATGTGCCCATGTGGAACACAGATTAGTCCTGCCACTTTAAGAAGTTACTCCTAAAGTCAGCTCGTTAGGTGTATAAGACCCCTGTCCACACAATCTGTATCTTCCATTCCAACCTCTCCCACCATCATGGGCAAGACCAAAGAGCTGTCAAAGGATGTCAGAGACAAGATTGTAGATCTGCACAAGGCTGGAATGGGCTACAAGACCATCAGCAAGACGCGTGGTGAGGAGGAGACAACTGTTTATGCGATTATTCGGAAATGGAAAAAATACAAAACAACCATCAATTGGCCTTGGTCTGGAGCTACGTGCAAGATCTTGCCTCATGGGTTAAGGATGATCATGAGAAAGGTGAGGGATCAGCCCCGAACTACACGGGAGGAGCTTGTTAATGATCTTAAGGCAGTTGGGACCACAGTAACCAAGCAAAACATTGGTAACACACTACGGACTGAAATCCTGCAGTGCCCGCAAGGTCCCCCTGCTCATGTACAGGCCCGTTTAAAATGTTCTGTCAAATCTTGGACGAGAACCTCCTTCCCTCAGCAAGAACACTGAAGATGGGTCATGGATGGGTCTTCCAGCATGACAATGACCCGAAACATACCGCCAAGGCAACAAAGGAGTGGCTCAAGAAGAAGCACATTAAAGTCATGGAGTGGCCTACCCAGTCTCTAGACCTCAATCCTATAGAAAATCTGTGGAGGGAGCTGAAACTTCGAGTTGCCAAACGACAGCTAAGAAACCTTAAGAATTTAGAGAGGATCTGTAAATTGGAGTGGATCAAAATCCCTCCTGAGATGTGTGCAAACCTGGTGACCAACTACAAAAAACGTCTTACCTCTGTGCTTGCCAACAAGGGTTTCTGCACCAAGTACTAAGTCATGTTTTGCTTGGGGATCAAATACTTATTTCACTCACTGAAATGCAAATCAATTTCTAACCTTTATATAAAGTGTTTTTTTCTGGATTTTTTTGGTTGGTGTCCTGTCTCTATGTTAAAATAAACCTACTATAAAAAATTACAGACCCTTCATTTCTTTGTAAGTGGGCAAACTTACAAAATCAGCAGGGGATCAAATAAATATTTTCCCCACTGTATTTACTGTATATACACATACAGTTGTGCTCAAAAGTATTCATACCCTTCGTAAATATGATCAAAGAAGGCTGTGCAAATAAATGTGCATTGTTTATCCACTTGATCTTACATTAAAAAATAAAATAAAAAATCTAACCTTTAATTAAAGTAAAAAAAAAAAAAAAGGGAAAGGGGGGGAAAACTACATTATGAAATAAATATTTTTCTCTAATACAGTAAGAGGACGTGTGTCTATATCATCCTAATGCACAGTGAGGAGGAGAGTTTGAGTGGCCAAAGACTCTAAGGATCACAGCTGGAGAACTGCAGAAAATAGTTGAGACTCTTGGGGTCAGAAAGCCTAAAAAAAACAACAAAAAAAAAAACAATGTTGTTTGGGAGGGTTTCAAGAACGAACTAGAAAAGAAAACGCTCTCATCCAAAAAAAAAAAAAAAAAAATGTTGTTTGGGGGGGTTTAAAGAACGAACTAAAAAAAAAAACCCTCTCATCCAAAAAAAAAAAAAAAAAAATGTTGTTTGGGGGGGTTTAAAGAACGAACTAAAAAAAAAAACCCTCTCATCCAAAAAAAAAAAAAAAACTCCAGCATATGTATTTGCTAGACACGCCTGGTACTTTAAATGGGACTGGGTTCAATGGTCAAATGAAACTAAAAAAAATTGCTTTTTAGCAGCAAACACTCAAGATTGTTTGGTGCACACAGGGATAAAAAAGTACCCCATGTGTACAATGAAATATACTGCTGGATCTTTAATGTTGTGGGCCTATTTTTCTGCCGGAGAGCATGGATATCTTGTTCAGATAGATGGCATAATAGATTCTTTAAAATACCAATGGATAAAAAATTAAAAACTGACTGTCCATGCTAGAAATCTTATAATGGGCCATGGTTGGATCTTCCAACAGGACAATGATCCACAAACAAACATCAAAATCAAAACAAAAATGGGTCACTGAGAACAAAACCAAGCTTCTGCCCTGGGCAACCCAGTTCCTTGAGCTGAACCCTATAGAAAATGAGAGTGGTGAACTGAAGAGGAGAAGCATCAACATGCAGCTGGAAATCTGAAGGGTCTGGAGAGATTCTGTATGAAGGAATGGTCTCTGATCTCCTGTCAGATGTTCTCTAAGGCCCTGTCCACACGAACGCGGTTATTTTTAAAACCGCAGCTTTTTTCTACATGGTTTGGCCGTTCGTCCACACGCAAACACAGCACCAGGTCACTGAAACCAGGTTATCCCGTGTTATACCGGGTTTTTACAGTTAATCCCATGTCCAGCAAATAAATACACACACGGTCGGAGACAATGCATATTAACACAAAGATGACCATTTCTTTTTTTGTGTGTTATATGCAAGTGAAATCCCTGGAAATAAATGGCTAAAGACATAAACCATCCGTTCTCTCTCTCTCTCACTCGAGACTTTTTTTGAGTGTTGTATCAGATGATAGTATGAAAAGCAACTAATGAAACATTTCTTTGACCTGACTGAGGCGTTATTAGTGAGGTAAAGACTTAATATAAATTTAATGGTTGTTTTTTTATTTAGTTTATTATTGAAAATGTTTGTAATAGCTATATAAGAATGATATAAAATCTAAATAAACAAAATGGATCGGCATTAATCTAATATCCCCAATTAAATTTAAATAAACATGACGGATACAATCAAAAAGACATTTAGGCTGACTCCGATAGAGTGATGTATATCTTAATAACTAGCTATTTACAGTGCAACGTCTGCATATCAATCATGTTACAGTGCTTGTTGTATCCTTATAATAATGGATACTGCGCTGATGTGCATCCTGGCGATAACATATGAAATGCAGGCTACACAAAAAAAATAAAAATAAATAAAGCTTTGAAGTTGTCGGTATAGACGAAAACATCGCGGATGAATTTAGACATTAAAGTTTTTACATTGTAATGTAATGTAGGTCATCGTGTAGGTATGTAATATAGGTCAAAAACCCTTGCTACATGTACTGCGTTAGACTTCACTTAGACCAAGTCGTTAGACTAAGTCGCTGTGGATAAAAGCGTCTGCAAAATGATAAAATGTAAATAAAATTAAAGCTGCAAGCAGCGATGAACGGGCCCTCGCACCCGGGCTCACCGCCACCCGGTGGCTTTAGGAAAACAGCAAACAGTGGGCAATATGCGATAAGTGGTAAATATAGGAGGAATATGTCAAAGTCATTCATATGTGCCAAACTTCCTGCTGCCAGCTGGTGGCGCTATGATTATAACTGGATGTTGGCATGTAGGTGTCTTCAGGCCAGCACTTTTATTAAACATGTGAAGTCTGGTGCAGATTGAACATGGTATGTTTGAGTTAGTGTAAAGCATGGCATATCTTGTTGCCAACAGGTGGCACTATAATTATTACAGAACATTGACATGTAGATGTCTTCAGGCCAGTATTCTTACGTGTTGCTAGCATTTTTTAGTATGTTTCTAGCATATTGACAGCCTGTGTAACACTTGCTGACGAATTTTAATATGTTCCTAGGAGTCCATAACAGTGCTAAACATTTCACTTCCTGTTGCCAGCAGGTGGCGCTATGACTATTATTGAATATTGGCCTTAAGATGTGTTCTGG
>NW_015505350.1:161672-170773 GCF_001515645.1 Sinocyclocheilus grahami | reverse complement strand
TAATAACTGAATTTGGGCATGGGTTTTGTTCAGGACATAACACCTATCAAATGTGTGAAGTTTGGGGCAGATTGGACACTGCTTGCCTGAGTTACAGCAACTTCCTGTTTCATGGCGAAACATCAAACTTTGTCAGGCCGCCAGGGACACGCCCCTTGATGAAAACTCAAAATCTTCGCAATTTAACGTCACAAAGGCCTTATGATGACCCTCACCAAATTTGAAGATGATCCGATTAAAACTGTAGGAGGAGTTCGTCAAAGTACGAGGCCTGGAAATGTCAAAAACTGCACAAAAATTGTACAGGAAATTGAAAATAACGTACATCCTGTTGGGTTTTGGGTTTTGTACCAAGAGACTTTTTTGTAGGTAAGGGTGTGTTACGCATGTGTACCGATTTTCGTACATGTACGTAAAACATAGCTCGAGGCGCACTCCGTTGAAATTTTACAGGTGGCGCTATCGAGCCATTTTGCCACACCCACTTCTGAAACCCATATCAGATGTAAATTTTCACCAGTTCTGACGCGTGTGGAAAGTTTCATGAGTTTTGGAGAATGTTTAGGCCCTCAAAAATGCGATTCACTTTGGAGAAGAAGAAGAAGAAGAAGAAGAAGAAGAAGAAGAAACGTTGCAATTCCAATAGGGTCCTCACACCATCGGTGCTCGGGCCCTAAATATGACTTTATTTGAGACCTACTACAGCGCATGTGCGTAAAATATCCACTACCTAGTGGATATAGTCCAGCTACGTCATTGTGATGCAAGCTGCAGCAAGGACAGACTCCATCTTTTGGAAAATTGAGTTTTAAAAATAAAAAATTATCACTTTTACCAGTAGATGGCTGCAGAGCTACACTATTTGCTATTTCACTAACTGAAAGATATCTTTCCACAAGTTTTTTTTTTTCAGTTGGATTCATATCTGCATATTCTGACATCACAATTTTAACAATAAAAATTATTTTTTGTGAAAGTTTAGCATTTTTTATATTGAAAAAAATCAGTGTTTCAATCATGTTACAGTATGATTAGAATCAAACTTGAACAAGATGTTACAAAGAGAAAAGTTGGAGTCTTTAGAGTTTATCATTTATTTAAAGGGGTCATATGATGCTGCTAAAAAGAACATTATTTTGTGTATTTGGTGTAATGAAATGTGTTTATGCGGTTTAAGGTTCAAAAAACACATTATTTTCCACATACTGTACATTATTGTTTCTCCTCTATGCCCCGCCTTTCTGAAACGCGTCAATTTTTACAAAGCTCATCGGTCTAAAAAAGCGAGGTATGCTGTGATTGGCCAGCTATCCCGTGCGTTGTGATTGGTCGAATACCTCAAGCGTGAAATGTTACGCCCCTCACCATATTGTGATGCCCCGTCCGGCGGAAGCGATGATTCAAAAACATGAAAACCCATTATAAACGAGGCATTCGTTGCATCCAAAAATCCTCTTTGGATTTGAGACTTTAGTCTTTGCAACTTTACAGATCTTCTTTATGCACCAAGAGCTTGTAACACTCCAAAGAGAAAGGAAAAATTTAAATCGCATCATATGACCCCTTTAAATAATCTATTTTTCATATAATTCTACAAATTGAATCTACACTTCAGTTACTAACTGTAAGAAAACAAAAATTAACAAAAATTGCTAAATAAAGCAGCCTGTGCCAATTACACGTACACGCACTCAAGTTGCCCTATGTTTATCATGTTCATATTGTTTCACATGTTAATGTTGAGAAAAACAATAATATCCACATGCTTGGGTGAAAGTTGGCTCCTCAATCTGATCTCAATAAGCATTAACACAGACGTTCCAGCGTTTTCTGTCAAACCACACTCTGTCCAACAATGCATTAAGAGCCAGGGGTGTAAACTGAAATGCTGTGGGACCTGAAGGATTTTTCTGAAGAACAGCAGGCAGTTTAACGGTTCAGGACAAACAAGGGACTGAACCACTATCACTAAACAAAACAAAACAAACAAAAAAACATCGCTGTGGGTCATTCAGGTAACAACACAGTATTAAGAATCGTATGTAAGCGTATGTAAAATTTTGAACGGGGTAATTTTTATAATTTCAACTATTATTATCTCTTAACGTCTTTTATGTGAAATATCTTATTCAGGTCGGTACTAAATAAAAAATAATATGCATTTTGTATGATCCCTCTTATTTTGGTAAAATAATTAACATTTTGCAGATTCTGCAAGGGTATTTAAACTTTTGACCTCAACTGTAGCAAAAGTTAAATTATACTCACATGGTGTTTCCAGCTGATGTCATACTGTGTAGACACTGAAAATGATGACGCTGATCAGAAAAAAGGAGAGATTCAAATCTGTTGATCTTGATCTAGAGATAAAGTTACTATACTTTCACGCAGAGAAAGCTAGACTGTATGAGATATATGTTGTGCATGCAATAATTTGCTCATAAACATGCGCGAAGATTATATTTGATTCTAAAAAAACTGTACTAAATAAAGCGGCTGCAAAGTGTTCTGCAAGCCTGCTCTGATTGTTAATTCAAAGCAAAAGAAATATCACTTTACCTATGAAAAGAATCAAAGCGCTCACTAATGCACGTTTACATGGAAGCAATTTTGTCCCTCCCACTACGGAAGTAGTCAAGCTTCCGTTCGCGGGAAGTTTTTTTTGATCCTGGGAAATGTAGTTTAGAGATTCATTAGTTATAGGTGAATGGGCGATACAAAAAAACCACATTTCCCAGCGTCAAGACAGTTTTTGTACTAGATCTGTGAGTGTTGTCGTGCTCAATGTGGAAAAGGCTGGCTATCGGTGAGTTTCGTTTTGTGTGAAATACATGTTATGCGATGCGAATACATGAAATATACGTTTTAGTATTTTAAACGATGGTTATATAGATATAAAGTGACCTGTCAGCCTATTGAAAAGTAGACTAAGGTGGCACCATGATACAGTTATGGAATCAGTTCGTGCTCAGTGATAGAATTAATTATTTTTCACCCCCCGCTCCCGCTCCCCCTCCCCCCTCTCTCTCTCTCTCCTCTCTCTCTCTCTCTATCTCACACTCTCACTCGTCCCAAAACTCTCTCTCACCCCAAAACACACACACAGTCTCTCGCTCTCTCTTGCTCTAAAGGTGGACTCAGTGATGGATTTTCCAGAAGACTTTAACCAGCTTGACTTGCTGGAGTCTCATGGCCACATGATCCCAGTAGGGACAAAGAGCGGCTGGGTGGATGAGGAGGAAGGAGATGATGATGAAACTTGTCACACTGAAGAATGGTATCAGCAACAGGAGTTTAAATTACAAGACACTCCAACTGAACTGATATTATGGGCCGCTGAAAGGAACAGAGTAAGCAAACCGATTTTATATATATCCAGGGGTTAAATTGGAATTTATATGGGGGGCTCTGTGGTTTCAGGCTTTGAATGTTGCACTAGGGTGCAAACCATACAAAATAGTATATCAATTGACAAACTGTAAAATATTAGTTGAGAGAGCATGAATTAGTAAGAACAAGAAAAGTGTAAAATATATGCCCTAAAATGTATGAGGAAAGTCCACTGATTAGGGACCAATGATATCTGTTTAATTTTTTCTCAAATTCCATTTTATTTTATTTATTTATTTTTGTTTCCTATTCAGCTTTTTCCATAACATTTTTTTCTGGATTTCTGGATTTTATAAAAAAAAAATTAGGGCCCGAGCACCGGTGGTGCGAGGACCTTATAGAGTGGGGGAACTATGATGTCACTTTGTAGGTGGATCGGCTGCTAGCATCGCACTGGTTCCCTCGAAAAAAGCCAATAGGATTTTTCCATAGGCTTTTGGATTATCGCAAAAAATAAGCTCTGTGTTCAATCATAGTTCATGAAACTTTTTTTATTTTTTTTATTGAATTTTTATTGAATTTTTGCAGACATATAAAAAGGTATTACATATGTTGCAAAATGAGATAAGGTGTCTGATCAGAAGAAAAGCAAGAAACAAAACTTAACAACAAAGAACCCCTCCACCCATAACCCACCCCAAGGGCCACCGAAATCACAAACAAAAAATTAAAATAATAAAATAAGGATATCAAAAAGCAACAGACAATACAATAAAGTCTAATCAAATGAACCCCCCATAAGGGTCTAGTCAGAAGGTCCAGATGTCACAGTAAGGTTCTCAATAGTACATAATATAGGGCTCCACATTTTGTAAAAGGCCCTCAGTGATCCTTTGGAAGAATGTCTAATGTTTTCTAGGTGGATACATTGCAATACCTCTCGTGTCCAATCCTCATGTGATGGGGGAGAGGCATGTTTCCATTTAAAGAGGATAGCACGCCTGGCCAACAAAATGGTAAAGGCAATGACGCAGTGCACTGCAGGTGATGCAATTGAAGTTGGGGAAAGGCCAAACAGGACAGTCAACGCGTTAGGGGCAATAGTGGTATTAAGGGCCTGTGAGAGTGTTCTAAAAATGTCAAACCAATAGTCTGTTAGCATTGGGCAAGACCAGAATATATGGAGATGATCAGCTGGAGATTGTTTGCATCTATTGCAGGCATCACTTCTGTTAGGAAATATTTTAGCCAGTTTAGCATTAGTGAAGTGAGCTCTGTGAAGCACTTTACATTGTATTAGGGCATGTCTAGCACAGATTGATGAAGAATGAATTAATCCAAGAATGTTCTTCCACTGGTCCTCCGATATGTCAATACCCAAATCTTGCTCCCAGGCTTGCTTAAGAGAGTCAACTGGAGATGGAGTAAGGGAAGTTATTTTACCATAAATGGTAGATATCAGCCGTCTTTGACCAGGGTCGAGAGTAAGAATTAAATCAAGTTCTGATTCAGGGGGCCGATTTGGGAAATGGGGAAATCATTTTTGAATAAAGTGCCTCACTTGAAAAAAACGGGGAAAAAATGGCTATTAGGAAGGTTGAATTTAACTGATAAAGAAGGGAAAGAGGAGAAGATTTCTTTTTCATACAAATCGTTCAACGTAAAAAGACCCTTAGTTGCCCAAATATCGAAAACCCAGTTTGAAAGGGACGGAGGAAATAAATGATTATTGGAAATTGGCATGTAAGTGGAGGCTTTGTGTAAACCGAATTGTTTCCTGAATTGATGCCAGATCTTAATAGAATTAATAACTACCGGATTGCTCGAAACTTTGTGTAGATCAAGAGGAAGCTGAGAACAAACATTAGAAAGTAAGGAACGGGAGGAAGATATTTCTATGTGTAACCAGGGTGGGCTAGAATCACAGCATCTATGGCTAACCCAGTAAAGTAGCTTATTGATATTACATGCCCAAAAGTAGCATCGAAAATTTGGAAGTGCTAAACCCCCTTCAGTTTTGGGAAGCTGGAGAACGGATTTTCTGATACGGGCTGGCTTGTTACTCCAAAGGAACCCATTTAATTGCTGGTCTAAATTAGTAAAAAAGGATTTATTAATGCAGACTGGGACATGCTGAAAAAGATACAAGAATTTTGGTAGGATGATCATTTTAATAAGATTAGTCTAATAATGATTGTCGCTGTTCAGAAATCTTATTAGTTTAATAAGATTATCAGAGATAAGGAAAGGGAGCTCCACCTAACAAAATCAGATTTACATTTTTCCACAAGTGGTATAAAATTCTTAAAAAACAAATCTTTAAACGAATTGGTAATAAATATGCCCAGGTATTTGAACCCATCCAAGGCAAGCTTAAAGGGAAATGAAGAGAGAGGAAGAAATTTAGCCATTTGATTAATGAAAACTAACTCACTTTTTTGAAAGTTGAACTTATATCCTGATAAACAGCCAAACTGCTCTAGAATGGATAGTATAGAGGAGAGAGAGGCTATAGGGTCAGATATGTACAATAGCAAATCATCCGCATAAAGGGAAAGTTTATGTACCAGGCCATGGCGGATAATGCCTTTAAATGTATCATGACTACAAAATTATACCGGTTTCACGGTACATGACGGTATTTTTTTTTCATGCATGACCAGGTGTTAACCATATTTTCTACTGATTGAGAGAGGAAATACTGCAGTATATTGACTTACAATGCCCTATTTTACTGTCATGATGAGTGAATATTGTCAAGAAATACCACACTAAATAGTGACTAAACACGACCCATTTTAATACATGTTAACCAGGAGTCACTCTCATTTATAATGGCGGCATCGTCTGATAAAATCAACATGCATCTACATTAAAGAGCGGCTATGTGGTTGTTTTGGCTATATTACTTTTTTGTCTCATGCAGCGCACCTCCTGCGAGTAACAAACTAAAAAAACAACAAACAAAAAAGTACATATTTTACATATTACATATTATATTTTACATGTACATATTAAAGCTCATATTTAAAATTCCAAACAATCAGTAAGCGACAGGTGCTAGGAAACGCTGTTTTGTACTAATTTATTGACGAGTCGGCTGTCATATCATAACATAAATAAACACCGGTATTCGGTATGAACCGGTATACCGCCCAGCACTAATTCCCACTCCACCCTATCGAACGCTTTCTCCGCATCCAATGAAATTTCAACTTCAGGGGTAGTGGGAGATGGAGAGAGAATAATGTTAAGTAATCTTCTAGTATTAAAGAAAGAATGCCTCCCCAATGTAAAGCCCGTTTGATCCAATGAAATTATGGATGGCATGGCATCTTGGAGGCGAAGAGAGAGAACTTTAGCTAAAATTTTACAATCTACGTTTAGCAGAGAAATCGGTCGGTAGTTACTGCAGGAGGTGGGATCCCTGTCTTTCTTTAAAAGGAAGGATATGGATGCCATATACAGAGTCCCCGGTAGTTGACCTTTTTGAAAAGAATCGTTATACATCTTCACCAAAATTGGGACTAGTAAATTTTAATATTCCTTATAAAATTCAACTGTAAACCCATCAGGGCCTGGGGATTTCCCATTCTGCATTAATCTAATGGCTTCTTGGACCTCCTGGGGTGAAATGGGGCTACCTAATTCTAAAGTTGGGAATTTTGGGATTGGGATCTTTGCTGAACCTGAAGAGTATTCAGAGGTATAAAGGTTAATATAGAAGTCTAAAAAAAGCTTTGTTAATTTCAGCTGGGTCTGTAGTAAGATTGCCACTAGAGGAAATAATTCTT
This sequence comes from Sinocyclocheilus grahami, assembly GCF_001515645.1. Taxonomy (NCBI): domain Eukaryota; kingdom Metazoa; phylum Chordata; class Actinopteri; order Cypriniformes; family Cyprinidae; genus Sinocyclocheilus; species Sinocyclocheilus grahami. The sequence continues at coordinate 163,649 of NW_015505350.1, read as the reverse complement.
GAAATTACCCTAGAGGCACTGGCTGCACGAGCCTGTTGGGCTAAGAGTGCCCCCGCCTTATCACCATGTTCGAAGAAACGCTGCTTAGTTTGTCACAGTTGTCTCTCTACAATGTGTGTCATCAAACAGTTATATTCCGATTGTAATACAAGTCGCTTTTTGTAAAGGGTTTGGGAGGGAGAGATGGCGTATATTTCATCAAGTTTGAGAAGTTTTTCTAGAATGTCCTGCCTTTTAGCACGTTCAACCTTACGCATGTGTGATATGAAAGAAATAATCTGACCTCGAACAAAAGCTTTCAGAGCTTCCCATAAAAATCCAATATTAACCTCAGGGGTATCATTGAATTCAATGTAATTACTAATTTGAGTGGCAACAAAGTTCTTAAACTCGTGATCTGCTAAAAGATGAGAACTAAATTTCCATAGAGATGGGGAGGTAACACTAAGTGGGAGATTGATATCAATCGACGTGGGAGCGTGATCTGAAATAACTATCGGGTGATAAATGCTAGCAGTAACCAGATGCAGCATTTATTGTCAATCAAAAAAAAGTTAATCCGGGAAAAGGTTTGGTGTGGTGGAGAAAAAAATTAAAAGACTTTGCTATGGGGGTTTTTAAATCTCCAAGGATCTGAAATTCCTAAATGAGATGAACAAGTAAGCACTACTTTAGCAGAATTTGATAAATTGATTTGCTTAGATGATGACCTATCAAGACGTGTGTCTTGCGCCAGATTAAAATCGCCCACAATCAGTAGGTGATGATTGTCGCTGTTCAGAATTTTAGCAAAAAAGTTAACGAAGAATTGCTCATCATCCCAGTTGGGAGCATAAATAGAGACTAAGACAACTGGAAAGTTGTTTAACAAGCCCGATACTATGACATAACGGCCATTAACATCTTGAATAACTTGTACTGGCTCAAACTATTGTAACAGGGTGAAGAATCACACGACAAGAAATCTCAATCAATACCCCGGAGGGTGGATTTATTGGGGTGAGGGGTGCTCCAGGTAGGTGCTCCGGTGCCGTGAGGAAAATGTGGGGAATTTCTGTAGGGAAAATGAGAGGGTGAGTTAGTGCTCAGTCTCATGGAGGAATCTCCTAGATGGCAGGGCTTGCGTGGCTTATGTAGCCGCCGCCTGATGAGGTGCAGCTGTGACCGATCAGCCTGTGATGATGATGGCCAGGTGCTCCTCGCTTGTTTCCAGGCGACGCTGATGAAGCCTCGGGACGCTCGTCACACTATATATTCTTACTAACAATAATAGCAGCCCCTCTAGCCTTAGCGGAGAATTTTGAATGAAAAACATGACTCATCCAAGCCCTTTTGATGCGTTGGACATCTGATGTTTTAAGATGCGTTTCCTGTAAAAATATAATATCCCCTTTCAAATGTTGCAACTGCATCATTACCTTACCAATCTTAACGGCCTTATTCATTCCTTTAGTGTTCCAAGAAATCAGGCGCAGACCTTTACCCATCTTTGAAGTGTCAGGAGCCATCTAGAACAATGTAGAGGGTTGAGGTGACTTGAATTTGTATGGCCTTCTGTAAAGCAAAATAAAAAGAAAAAAGACCGAAAACAGATACCTCGTTGAGGCGACGGAAGTCATTGCAGAAGCGGAGGGTGCTGTCCGGTTTCGGGACCATCACGATTGGGCTGGACCACGGGCTGCGGGATGGTTCTATAACCCCCAACTTCAGCATTTGATGGATTTCCTCCTCAATAGCTCGCCGACGAGCCTCAGGGACCCGTTAGGGCCGTTGCCTGACGACGACCCCTGGCGGTGTCCAGATGTCATGCTGCAGGACGCTGGTCCACCCGGGCAGAGCAGAGAACACATCCGAGAACTAACCGACCAGGTGCTGCAGCTCCCTCTTCTGGGCAGCCGAGAGGTGGGGGTTGACGTCAACAACCACGGGATCAGAGACGGCGAGGGCCGCGAGCTGGTCTCTAGTCCCCACCCACTT
>NW_015505350.1:156923-161505 GCF_001515645.1 Sinocyclocheilus grahami | reverse complement strand
TAGGGACCCTGCCAGGTGGCCAGGAACTTGCAGGCAGCATTGGGGACTAGGACCATGACTCGGTCTCCAGGCTGGAACTCCCGAGGTTGGGCTGCCCGGTTATAGTGGCGCTGTTGGGCCTGCTGCGCTTTCGTCAAGTGTTCCCAGACTAATGGCATGACCTGGTCGATCCTCTTCCTCATCTGTCTGACGTGTTCGATCACAGAGCGATGGGCTGCCGGCTGTTGCTCCCAGGCCTCCTTTGCCACATCCAGGAGACCGCGGGGTTGCCGGCCAAAGAGGAGCTCGAAGGGGGTGAAGCCAGTTGAGGCCTGCGGAACTTTGCAGATCCCGAAGAGGACATAGGGGCGCATCAGGTCCCAGTCACGCTTGTCCTCTGCGACCACCCGTCGCTGGTTGAAGTGTTCGACCAGTCCGTCGGTCTGGGGATGGTAGACGGTGGTCCTTAACTGCTTCACCTGCAGCAGCTGGCAGAGCCGGGACATGAAGGGGGTCCCCTGATCGGTCAGGATCTCCGCTGGGATGCTGACTCGGCTGGAGAGCAGGAAGAGTTCCTGGGCAATGGCTTTGGCGGTGGCTTTTCGGAGGGGCACTGCCTCAGGGTACCGGGTGGCATAGTCAACGATCACCAGGATGTGTTCATGTCCCCGGGCAGACTTAGGCAATGGCCCCACAAGGTCCATCCCGATGCGCTCGAAGGGCACCTCGATGGTGGGCAGCGGTATCAGCGGACTGAGGGGAGGCGTCCTGGGTGATGTCACTTGGCAGGTCGGGCAGGCTTGGCAGAACCGCTTCACTTCGGCCTCCAAGCCCGGCCAGTGGAAGCGGTCACGGATCCGCTGGATGGTGTTCCTGGCTCTGAGATGCCCTGCGAAGGGATGGGAGTGAGCCAGCTCCAGTACGGTCTCCGTTTTGGTGCGTGGCACCACCAACAACAATTTTTCCTCCCCCCTTCGCTGCGCGACACAGTACAGCAGGCCATTTTTCACGACGAAATGTGGGAGAGGGGAATAAAAAAAATTTAATAAAAAAAATAAATAAATAGAAAATAAAAACCCACCCAAAATTGTGGCCCCAAAGACATCCCCCAAAGTGCAAACATTATCCGAGCAACAAAGCTCAATGCTCTCAAGACTTCCGACATCTCATTCCCGCCACCTACTTAAAGGTCAACCCCCTTTCAAGTATATTGGGTCCCAACCATATTCTAACATCAGATATTGCTGAACGTCACAACTGCAAAGTTTTACAGTCAACAGGTGCGTACACAATGACAGAAGAGAAAGTCCAGTCCGCGCGGGTCATGGATTAAACAATATAAATGGGAATAAAATAAATGTAAAAAACTGTAAGTACTACCCACTATAATGGAGGGAAGAAAAGGTAAATAAAAAAAGTCAATAATTAATAATTAATTATTAAATAATTTTAAATAGTAAATAATTAATTTTTAAAAAGGTAAATGATACATTTAAACATAACTTAGTAAACAATCAAAATTTAATTATGTACACATAACCGTGTAACATGTACAGTCACTGAATAAGCTAATATAACCATGAAAAATACTGAACTGAACCAATCTAAAGTATTATGACAGCACGTATTGTAGGCACCACGGCAGAGTCTGAAAGGCAGCGAATGTGTGTAACACATCTTCAAAGGCAACAAATAAAGTGAAAACAAGGGTGCACACAACCCCTCCATGATGCCTAACGAGAGGTATCTATAAATCTAAGATAAACAGAACTTATGCACGTTCAAATGTAACAACTAGGCGATAACTAGTCAGCTATTTAAGTCTTGCAGAATTCAAAACATTTAGCGAATGCTAACGTTACATCCTGAGTCACCAACCAAACCAGCCGCAGGTTACTGCATCAGTCGCTTCAAGTTTAGTCCTCAGCAGAACGTAACGATGCAATGTAGTCCTTGGCTTCAGCGACCGATGCAAGTCTTCTTCTGTTTCCCTCCTTCGTAACGATAGTAAGCCTGGCCGGGAACAGCAGCGCTGGTTTTAGTCCCAGTTTGTAAAGTTCAGACATCACCTCCCTGTACTTGGAACGTTGCTCCAGCACCTCCGGAGCGTAATCCTCGAAAATAGCGATAGGAGTGCCGCGATAATAAAGCTTTCCCCTCTTCGCTCTGGCTTCGCAAATGATCTTTTCCTTGCTGAAACTTGTGAAGCCGGACAATAACAGGCCTAGGCCTCTGCCCCGGCCTCGGTTTGTCAGCCAGTGACCGGTGCGCTCTGACGCACTCCGGCGAAGATTCCAGGACTCCATCCCCAAACACATCTGCGAGTAGCTCAGAGAAGAAGACAGACGGCCGAGGTCCTTCTTTGGATTCAGGTAGCCCAATAATTCTTATATTATTACTCCGGCTATGAGACTCTAGGTCCACGAGTTTAGCAAGCAGTTTAGAGTTGCTCTCTTTTAACATAGCACACGTAGTTTCTAAGGCGTGCGTGCGCTCATCCTGCGAATTTGCGTGGGTCTCGAGCGAAGCAATCTTCGAGCCATGTTCTGTCACGGTGGCTTGAATTTGATCCAGCTTTACCTCAAGTGTCAAGACAGTGGCTTTAAAATCTGCATAGCACACGTAGTTTCTAAGGCGTGCGTGCGCTCATCCTGCGAATTTGCGTGGGTCTCGAGCGAAGCAATCTTCGAGCCATGTTCTGTCACGGTGGCTTGAATTTGATCCAGCTTTACCTCAAGTGTCAAGACAGTGGCTTTAAAATCTGCAGAGAGTGCAGCCCGGTGATCCTCCAAAAGGTTAGCGATAGCTGCCATGCTAACATCTTTGCCGTCATCTCCGCACACTTCAACTTTCTGTTCCTTTTTGCCTTGTTTTGCTGCCATAATTGGATACTGATATGTGCACGCCAAAAATGTTGTCCAATTTGCAGTGAAAGAGAAATAAGTTGTGGGGTTTTAAGGAAGCTATAGAATAAAATGTTGCGGGAGCGAGACTCGACGCCTGTCTACGCCATCTTAACAAACCAGAAGTCTAGTTCATGAAACTTACACGATTTGTCCATCAAGATAATCTTACCAAAATAATATAACTTTTTATGAATTTTGATGCCTAAATAAAAGCGCCAGAACTTGGTGGCTGTAGTTCAGCTATAAACAAACTACATCACTACGGTCGCTCGCCTTCAACATCACCACCACCATGCTCCCGACAACTTTTTCAAACGTATTTTTAACACGTTCAGGGAAAAGGATTTAGTCGATTTATGAATTTTAATCCACGCTACATGAACCTTTTCATATAAACTGGAATAAATACAAAACTAGAGCCAAACTAAAACTGAAATGAGACATTAGTAATATTATAGTGAATATATGAAATAATCATAACTAAAAGACATATGAAAGCACGTATTTCTGTACATTTTAAAATAAGGTGCATTAAAAGTCAATAAATCCTTGATTAATATGAATATTTTAAATAAAAATGTGTCTCCACATACTATTCAATAAAATTCTAGTGCATTTTAATCTATTAAATAACAGCAGAGTGAGCGAGTTTTTGGATATGGTAAGATTAAACTTATTTTAGTGAATAAAGTACCACATTTCAGCTATCGTTTTATTAGGGTGGGTACACAAAATTTAATTTGATCCTTGCTTCTAGAAAATCCTCAATCTGTATGCTTCGTAACAGCTTCATGTTGCCGTAAACATTTAATTTTAACATGGCTTTAAGCACTATGCATGGTTAAAGTTTCACTTTTACCGCGACTAAGCCGGTAAATGTTGTGTTTACATGGAATAATCATATGAGCTTACCTTGCGGTGCGAACCCAGAGTCTCCACATCTGTAGGAAAGTGATAAAACGAGCATCTTCCATTCGAAGACTTGTGTTGCATTTCGGGGCAAAGCAAAAAACATTGTCGAGCAACAAAATAAAATGCAGGAAACTATTAAAGGGGTCATATGATGCGATTTCAAGTTTTCCTTTCTCTTTGGAGTGTTACAAGTAGGGATACGCCGATCCGATATTCATATCGGGTATCGGCGCCGATAGTGCCATTTTTCTCGGATCGGGTATTGGTCAGAGAGAGCCTATCCAAATCCGAGATTTATTTTATTTTATTTTATTTTTTCGATTGTGCGAATTATTCTATGTTACTTCTGAAGCCATACGATAGCTTAATGTGAGCTACATATGAATATTTAAGTCCTTACATTAAAGTTCACACAAACTCTTTTCTCTGCTGTGGCTGTCAGTCATTCGTTCAGCCGTTAAACCCTGCTCGCGTTCGGTTACAGCAGTCAGCTCGGTAAAGCTCTCTCCAAGATCATTCTGTGTTCCCATTATACTTGATTTGCAAATACATGTCTATGATTTTGCAAAAAGGATTTTATCTTCTTGCCGGAGGTTAATGTTTTGTTACTTGCTACCGGGTGTCTGTGAGAACAAAACACGGGCGTAGAAAAGACATTGTTTTTAACGTGCACAGTAACTGAAATTTAAAACTGTTAAAAGAAAGGCTAAATAACTGTTGCACAGATATAATACACTACGCACAATTTCTCTTCCCTTTGTGCTTTGCACTTTTTAACACGAAGC
>NW_015505350.1:139325-156519 GCF_001515645.1 Sinocyclocheilus grahami | reverse complement strand
CCACAAACGCCCACGCATGCGCACGAGAGAGAGAGAGAGAGAGAGATCACAGTGGAATCAGTTGTCTTAACCGTGGCTTGTGTACACATTACCAGCTTCATCACTGTGTCTGTCACGCGACTCTGTTCCCCTTTCCGGCTCTGCCTTTACATTTATTTTGAAAGATGACGCTCACGATTATGGTAAGGGGCGTTACATTTCCGACGAGTGCTTGCGGTGTTTGGCCAATCACAATGCACTGGGTCAGCTGGCCAATCAGAGCAGATTGCGCTTGTCGGAAGGAGCGACTTTGTAGAAAACGAAGCGTTTGAGAGAGGCGGGGCATAGAGGACCTACAATAATGTACAGTATTTGAAAAATAATGTGTTTTTTGAACATTAAAGCATGTCAACATATTCTGTTACACCAAATACACAAAATAATGATCTTTAAAAAAGCATCATATGACCCCTTTAATTTGTTATACTACACTATATAATGTACTATAGATTATACACTACGATTGGAAAATACTGTAAATTGATCAACTGTTTGGCGTGATGACGTTTAATGCCTCCGACAGCGCCTGTAGTCCCATTTAGCAACTTGTTAGCAACCGTCTTTTTTAAGAAACATAACAGTTTAAAAAAATCACGAGTGGGGTGTAACTGGTGTGTTTTATGTCGTAGAATAAAACGTGAAAATATCTTGAGCTTGTGTGAAACACGGACCTTATTTTAGGGGATTTAACCAAACTCCCATTCAAAAAACCCACTCTGGGATGATGGAACCGGAAGTGCTAAAATGCTAACTTGCTTCCGGATTTTTGCCTACAAAGTGACATCATAGTTCCACCACTCTATTGGAATTGCTCAGATTCTTCTTCTTCCTCTCCAAAATGAATTGCAATTTTGAGGGCCTAAACATGCTTGAAAACTCATGAAACTTTGCACACATGCCAAAAGTGGTGAAAATTTACATCTGGTATGGGTTTCAGACGTGGTTGTGGCAAAATAGCTCGATAGCGCCACCTATAAAATTTCAACAAAGTGCTTGAGCTGTGTTTGACATACTTGTACGAAATTCGGTAGACACATGTAACACCAATACCTACACAAAAGTCCCCCATTAAAAAGTCTGAAACCCAACAGGAAGTATGTTATTAAGAATTTTCTCGGCAAGTTTTGTGCTGTTTTTGCCATTTTCAGGCGTTGTATTTAAACAAACTCCTAGAGATTTAAAGAGAGATCAACACCAAATTTGGTCAGTGAAATCTAAATTGTGAAGATCTTGAGTTTTTGTTGAAGGGCGTGTCCGTGGCGGCCTGACAAACTTCGATGTTTTGCTGTGAAAAAGGAAGCATACAATGGGCATACAATGTCTGATCTGCACCAAAATTCACATGTTTGATAAGAGTCCTGTCCTGAACACATGCCCTTATTCAGTTATAGTCATAGCACCACCTTCTGTCAACAGGAAGTGACATTTTACATTCTAACGAATTCCTCATAGAGATTTAATGGCATCAACACTATATTTGGTCAGTCTACTCTAAAGGCCTTTGTGATATTAAATTGCAACGCTCTTGAGTTTTCGTTAAAGGGAGTGTCCGTGGTGGCCTGACAAATTTCGATGTTTCGCCATGGGAATAGAAGGTGTTGTAACTCAGCCATACAATGTCCAATCTGCCCCAAATGTCACACGTTTGATAAGAATCATGGCTTGAACACCTCTAAAGGCCAATATTCTGTTAGTCATAGCGCCCACCTGCTGACAACAGGAAATTACTTGTTTTACAGTAACTTAAACAAGCAATGTCCAATCTGTACCAAACTTCATATGTTTGATAAAAGTGGTGGCTTGAAGACATCTGCATGCCAATATTCAGTTATAGTCATAGCACTTAAACAAACCCTTTACTTTTTGGCAAACAAAGTGCAGGACAACAGAGGTTTACTGCTAAAATTAAAACATAGTACTGGTATTGATGATAATCGTGATATTTAAATAATGAAATATCATTATCTTGTTAATTAGGGGTATCTCAGGTATTTTCATATGGGTAAAGTTATTTCAAACACTCGATCGACGCTATAACGCAAGTTTGGAGTAAAAATATGTAGTTATTCTCATAAATTGTCTTACTTTGACACTGTGCTGAACTAAAACTGTTAGCATATTAATCTCTTCTGTGTAGTGTAATTGTTCATTTTGTAGGCAATGGTGTGATTCATTGATCGAAAGAAAGAAAGAAAGATTAATTTGACTGATAGCATGATTTATTAATTTTTTTCAAGATTTCTATAAATGTCAGTATATCGTTATTGTGATTTTTTGAGGACACGATAATCATGTAGTGAAAAATCTGATATCTTGACAGCCCTAGTAGTAATAGTTTATAGTTATGTATTTCCTTGACAATTTCTTTAAGGTAAAGAAAACTTTGATTTATATTCCTATATAGTGAATGGCATGTATGCACTTGTGGTTGATTATAGCAACAGTAATGTTCCAGCATTTTCTGCACACTCTTATTTCGGTGTTGTTAAGTTTACTTTAGAGGGTAAACTTTATCATTCAACTGAACTGTGCACATATATTTTAAACACTTAAATTGTGTTCTTGCTCAACCATGGAATAAATGCTTTCCTAGCATATTTAGTATAAATTCTCGGGTAATGTCAATGCTATAATACGGTTATAATACATTATAATATTTATCTATTCATTGTTACACCTTGAGAAAATATAATGCATTAAAACACCTAAAAAACTACTAATTTCTTATATAACAAGGAATCTGCAAATATTATAATGCATCAGCAATTTTGTATGTCAAGGGAGTCAAAGATAGAATATAGAATTATGAGAAAAAAAAAAAAGTTACTTTCAATCCAACTGACTTCTTATGCATTTCGGTATAAATTTTTATAGTGCTTACAGACCCTGAATCATAAAGAGTCATAAGAGTATCATAAAGAGAAAATAAAAAAGGAAAAAGAACAAAGAACAAAAATGCAATAAATATTAAAACAAACCGGTAGGGTAAGGTACTGTGTATTGGTAACTTTGCACAGTTACAATGTTACATTTACAATACTAATCTATTATATAATTATGTATATACATTAGGTATGTAACGATATCAAAATATCACGAGCAATATTATTGCCATATGAAGTCCACGATACGATATTTATTGTGATATTTAAAAAGAAAAAAAAGACATGAAGAATTGGGAAAAAATGAAAATTGTGTACATTTTAAAGTTAAATTATTATTATATTATATATATTATTACAGATATTACTATCTAATGCACTTTGAGAGTTCAAAATTAAGAGCTCCAACCCATGTTTTTTAACTAAGAAAACTTAAATCATAAAGTCAGTGAACTGACTTGTACCTGAATTTTAAAGGGGACTCAACCCTCTTTTTATTTGTGATATACAGTCTCAGACTAAATTACATTCACACTGGTGTTTTAGGAAGCCAAACAAATTAGAATAGAATAATAATAACAACATTGACAGTGTCACACCCCAGGACTGTTTGTTGTGTTATCTCCCTCATGTGCCTGTGACCTAGTTTCCCATTCTCCCCTTGATTGCCTAATTCAGTTCACCTGTTTGTCCCTCGTTAGTCACCCTACTTAAGTTTCCCTCTGTGTACTGGTCCTTGTCGGCTATTATATTGTTTCATGCTGCTTGTGTTTCCCTGTGTCTGGATTGATCTTCATCTTCTTGGATTATTATTAAACTTTATATTGGACTATCGTCATCTTCATGAGTTTCTCTTCTACAAGAGCATGACAGGCAGCAGTAGCCATATTGTAAAACAATTGCACTGTAAAATAATATAATTTTTATGCATATTATTTTTTGTTTACACTACAGTAGGGAAATTACAATAATTCTTTCATAATTTCTACACTTGAAAGAGATATTTTTAATTTGGACTGCAGTAACGTTACCCATTTAAACCGCTAGCTTTCAGCAGTTCATACTGCACTTTTAAAGGTGCACTAGATGATTTTTGCCAAACGATGTTGATATTTGAAAGTACCAAAACAAACACGCCCATACCCCAACAGGAACTTGCCCCTATTTTGATATCTCCACCCCACATGTACGTACACAACCCTGGCATAACGACGATCGTGGAAACAAGCGAAGATGACACATATTCAAACAAAAGCCAACACAGATAAGTTGTGTGAAACAATGCAAAATCAACGTTACTCACCTATCAAAAAGAAACAACGCAACCTCGGCGTCCGATTCGAGCCCTTCCCACTGCTTGAGTTCTCTCCACCGCTGGAAAGCTACTCCGATATTTATGCAGGTCCTACCTCTTGCCTGGTCGTAACCCTTCTTTTTAATGTTTTGTTCCTCCAATATTTTCCTTTTTTTATCTTCCAGTTCTCTCTATCTGTAGTCGATCTGTTAATATCAGTCCTGTACACTCAAATTGAGTGCTCTCTTCTCTCTGTCATTACAAGACACGCCCCCTTACTGCTGATTGGCTGCAAGTGTGTTTTGGGACACCAAGTGTGTTTTTGGACACAATTGCTTAGTGCAACTTTAAGCTTTTATTTTGAAAGAAAACTCCAGCTTTGGTGAAAACAGGCTTAAAAAAACGCGTCTCACTAATCTAATCTAGTGAAACGCTGTAATCATCTGCCTTGAAAATAAAGCATAAACAGGTGGCTGTTGCATTCCCAAAAGCGCGCTAAACTTACAGCATATGCAATAAACGAGTTCACTGCATTCATTCACTGTGAACGGAGCCTGAATGACGTGCACTCTTCGCTTTGAAATGTGCAGCGAAAACAGATTTGATGAAGGGTTTAAGCCATATTGTGCTTTCGGTTTTAGTTCGCTTGACAGATACTGTGCAAGAGCATAATGGCCCAAAACAAATATATTTTAAAACTTCACTTTTTACCTGGGAGACCTATCGTTTCATATTGTCATGTGACCACGATAATATAGTTTTTCTATTGTGATATCGCGATATATATATTTCTGAGGGTTTGGCATGGTAATATACATGACAATGTTAATGTGTTTGGTCTTGGTGGAATAGATCCGCTACACTGCTGCTGCTGCGGTAGAGCAAATACAGAGACTTGCTACTGCCAATACATCCACAACATGCTGATGTGAGCATGTAAAAATTACTGCTGCTGCACATATACTGTAGTTCCCACGCATCCTGGAAAACCTGGAAAATTAATGACCAATTTTCCAGACCTGAAAAAACACATGGAAAATGAAAGAAAACACAAATTGTCCTGGAAAAATCTTGTTGTCCTGGAAAATATTATTATTATTATTATTTTAATGTTCTTGGTCATTGCAAAACAGTTTGCAAATAATCTGAAGCAATTAACGTTAGTAACAAAGCTCTCTGTTCAGGGACGCAGAGTTTTGACACGTGAGCAATCTTGCTTTGTCGTAGTGACACTTTCTTGTGTTGGCGGTTGCAGGTGCTAGAAATCAAGTGCTCGAATGTTTTCAGTAGTTTTATAACGATAAAACTGGTTGAAAATCTATTTAAATATGTGACGATTCAAATCGGTTGAGATGCTAATCAAATCGCAATTCAGTTAGGGGTAGGAGTTTATATGAATGTATGTCTGAGGGGAATTGACTGTCTTTCGATGGTATTTTTTATTTTCCTCTTGCCTCTGTATAATGCATATTAAAGTTCATAAGTGCAGCGCTGCTTTGTTTACAGCGAGAACCAAGGAAACGCTTTAAGTGCCACTTGCTGGCAAAGAGTGAATCTGCGTCTCATTCAGCTCATCTGCTGTTTCTGTTTCATGCAGATATTTTTTATGCATACTTTCACAAAACTGAAGTCAAACCATTCTGTTTTTGCTTCAAATTTCGAAATTATACAATAATAAAAACTGCTCATGTTGCACATATGCAGCATCTTTGTTTGGATCATGATTAAAATGCAGTGGTTGCCTCTAATTTTAAATGGAAAGAGCACAGACAAAGCCTTAGTTTGTTTATTTGAAGAGATTTATTTTATTTGTGTTACGTATTTATTTGATTTGGGGCTTGTTTTAAAATTTCTATTTAGTTTTGTTATTTACATTTACATTATATTTAAATTTTGTTATTTAGCAAACGCTTTTATCCAAAGCGACTAACAAATGAGGACAATAGAAGCAATCAAAACCAACAAAAGAGCAATAATTTATAGACTAATAATAATATAAAGTGCTATATTAGTATCTTATTATAGTGTTATATTTCAATTTCACAAAGACACGTACATACGTACGTAATTTTAATTAGTTTTAATTTTGTAAAAAAAAAAATCATGAATCGAATCGTGAAATCAAAATCGTGAATCGGATTGAGTGAATCGTTACATCCCTAGTTTTCAGCAAATGTTGTCTGGTAAGCACGTAGCTAACCTTGTTAATAGGGGTTAAATGGATCGTAGTTGTTCCATGATCCATACGGAACAGTCTGCACTGGTTTGCGGATTAGTTATAAAATTTAACCATCACAGAGTGAAAGTTTATCAGTTGTACGTGTTTTGACTTGCTCGTTTACACACTCAAGCAATTTCAAACGATTCCATTGTGAGAAGTGGGGAAATAATTCGGTAACATTACTTGCTCAATGTTTTCTGTGCACTCAGCCGCACACAGTCTCACACATACACACACACAGATGCTTTTCAGACAGCATGCAAAAAACAAACTCATTCCCCTTTCACATTGTTTATTTCTTATGTGAATGAATACAGCTAACTTAGTGTTTCGTTGCCGAATGAATTTGCATTTTTGAAAGAATAATTTGAGAAAGCGATTCAATGACCCATTCATAAAGACTGTGATTTGCTCATTCTTAAATGAATTAGCATTTTGAGTGAATCATTTAAAAAGAATGACTCTGGTGACTCACTCATTAAGACTTATTTGCTGCCACCTACTGGTGGTTTTAGTGTAATTTTTAAAGTATCTTTTTCTCTTAATAATCAATTTTATTTATTTTAAAACATTAAAATTCATGATCAATACGGATCACGGATCAACACTTCTAATCTTGAATTACAGAAATAAGCAACACAAATGTCAGGGAGACAGTGCAAGTTTAAGAAGGAATGGAAAGAAGATCCCCAGTTCAGGGACTGGCTACACTGTAAAAAAAAAATCCGTAAAATTTACGGTAAAAAAAACGGCAGCTGTGGTTGCCGGAATTTTACCGTATAAACTACGGTAGCAACCGTATAAACCTACGGTAGGACGGTAGGTTTTACGGTATTAACTTACATTTACAGTTAAATACTGTAATTTCATTAACTGATATAATGTTAATATACCAACCTATTGAAGTACTGAAATCTGTTTTGTACTTTTGTAATACACTGACAACCACCAAATGCAGGTGGTGATGAGAAAGTCACATGATGAACCAAAGCCCATCACAAGCAGCTTTTAAATAATAACATATATAGAAGGTGCACAGCATCATTCACACAAACACTAAACACCATCACGGTAACACACATGAAACTGAAATAATGCAATAAACAATCATTTAACAACATTAGGTGTAACACACAACCTTAATATACAAAACTGATTAAAAAAAAACTAAGAAGAAACAGTTATTTCAACAAAAAAGCATCAAATTTGAAATGTAACGCAGGGAATTCTGGGAATGTCAATTCACGGTTATTCACTGTAAATTATACGGTCTTTTTCACTTACAAAAACGGTATACTACCGTAAAAATTATGTCCAATACATGTAATGTCCAATACAGTTTTTCACCGTATATAGTAGGGGAATTTACCATTAACCATTTAACATGTTTTTACTGTAGCATTTTTACAGTCTTTTACCGTTAAATTCACAGTCATTTTTTACAGTGTAGGAGAAGTATCAGGAGATGTGCAAAGGGCATATTGCAAGCTTTGCAGGAAATCCTTTGATGTCGGTAACATGGATCTGTTAGCACTAAAGAGTCATGAATAAGGGCAAGGCCATATAAAAGTTGCTGCACAAATGAAAAAAGAGACACAAATTACAAATTTTCTCAGGGAAGGGACTTCTGAAAACAAAGGACAGGACATTTGCGAACAAACTAACAAAGACCTACAAGCAACCACTGTAGATGTGGAAAGTGACAGTCAGTCAGCTTTTCAAGTGTCAGATACAAATGAAGAGGCAACATGGCACACAAGGCAGCTCAACACTGTCAAAGTTCTTTTTAAGCCAAGCTGTGCTTGAAGATGAGATTCGTTGGATAATCAAAATGGTCAGGTCACACTACTCATTCAACTCCAGCTGTGATGTGTCATTCATTTTTAGTCAAATGTTCCCAGACATAATATTGTGTAAAAATGTTCCCTAACCCTAATATTGCCAAACGGTTTTCCTGTGGTGCAACCAAATCTGGTTACCTCTTATCGTTTGGCTTGTGCCCATATTTCAAAGAGGAGTTGAACAAAGGTGTTAGAAAGGCACAATGCTATGTTGTGTCATTTGATGAAGGCTTGAATAAAATGACACAGATGAAACAGATGGATATTATTGTCCGTTACTGGAGTGATCGTGAAGAGAAAGTAGCTGTGCGCTATTTTGATTCAGAGTTTATGGGACATACTCAGGCAGAGAAGCTTTTGGAGAAAAAAAAAAACTCACCACTTGATCCCAAGAAGCTCCTGCAGATCTCAGTGGATGGCCCAATGGTCAACTGGAAATTCCTGAGAATGTTCCAAGAAGTCAAGAGTCAGTCAGACCCTGATGCACCAAAGTTGCTGAATTTGGGAAGCTGTGCTTTGCATGTTGTGCATGGAAGCTTTCAAAGTGGAGAGAAAGAAACGGGCTGGAAGGTGGGAGATGTACTGAGGGCTCTTTGGCAGTTGTTCCATGACTCACCAGCCAGACGTTAGGATTTCATAGAGATGACCAAAACATCAACATTTCCTTTGAAATTCTGTGCTCATCATTGGGTAGAAGACATGGCAGTTGCCGAGAGAACAACCGAAATTTGGCCCACAGTGCAGACATACATCAACAACCACAGGAAACTTCCAATAAGTAAAGTTCCATCATACTGCACAGTAAAGGAGGCTACTGCAGACCCTCTTTTTGTGGCCAAGCTCCATTTTTTTGCATTTGTTGCTAGACAGCTGAGGCCATTTTTGGAAAAATTCCAGACAGATGCTCTAATAATTCCTTTTTTAGCAAAGGAGCTCCACTCAACCACGAGAGGCTTGCTATCATGCTACAGTGCCTTGCGAAAGTATTCATACCCCTTCATTTTTTTTATGTTTTGTTATGTTGCTGCCTTATGTTAAACTGCTTTAAATTAAAAAAATGTCACATCAGTCTACACTCCATGCACCATACTGACAAAGCAAAAACAGAATTGTCACAACTTCGTAAATGTATTAAAAATAAAAAAACTGAAATGAGTACATTGCATAAGTATTCATACCCTTAACTAAATATTTAGCTGAAGCACCTTTACAGTCTCAAGTCTTTTTTGTTTGATGCGACAAGCTTTTCTCATCAGTATTTGGCAATTATCTGCCATTCTTCACCTCGCCTCTTCACCTCTCAAGCTCTCAGCTTGGATGGGGGCAGATGCACATTTTCAGGTTTCTCCAGAAATATTTGACTGGGTTCAAGCTCAGGCTCTGGGTGGGCCACTCAAGGATATTCACAGAGTTGTCTATAATTGACTCTTTCTGTGTGCTTGGGGTCATTGTCCTGTTGAAAGGTGAACCTTCTGCTCAGTCTGAGGTTCTGAATGCTCTGGACTGGGTTTTCATTAAGGCTATCTCAATATTTTGGTGCATTGAGCTTTTCTTCTACTTTGATGAGTCCCTCAGTCCCTGCCGCTGAAAAACACCCCCACAGCATGAGGCTGCTACCAGCACACTTTACTTTTGGGATGGTACTCTGCAGGTGATGAGCAGAGCTGGTTTCCTTCAAACATGATGCTTGGAATTGAGGTTCATCAGACCATAGAATATTGTTTCTCACAGTCTGAGGGTCCTTTAGGTCCCTTTTTTCAAATTCCAAGTGTGTTTTCATTTGTCTACACTGAAGAGAGGATTGAGTCTTGCCACACCGCCATAAAGCACAGATCGGTGGAGTGTTGCAATGATGTTTGTCCTTCTGTAGATTTCTCCCATCTGCATATATGATCATGGAGCTCAACTAGAGTGACCATCAGCTTCTTGTTTACCACTCTAACCAAAGCCCTTCTCCATCAGTTGCTCAGTTTGGCCAGGAGGCCAGCTCTAGGAAGAGTCCTGGTTGTTTCAAACTTCTTCCATTAAGGGTAACAGAGACTACATGCTTCTGTGACCCTTCAATGAAGCAGAATTTTTTTCTGAACTCTTCCCCAGATGTGTGGCTTGATACAAACCTGTTTCTGAGCTCTACAGGCAGTTATTTTGACCTCAGGGCTTGATTTTTGCTCTGGTATGCATTATCAACTGTTAGACCTTTAATTAAGACGTGTGTGCCTTTCCAAATTATACCCATTCAATTGAATTTGCCACAGGTTAACTTCACTCGAAGTGTAGTAACATCTACAAGCAATATGAATGCTCCTGAACTAAATTTCAACTGTCCCAGATAAGGATATGAGTACTTATGCAATGGAATCATTTAAGTTTTTTATTTTTAATAAATTTACAAAGATGTTAAAAAACAGTTTTTACTTTACACTTATGGTGTATGGAGTGTAGATTGATGTGGGAAAAAAAGTAATTTAAAGCAATTGCAGCAACATAACAAAATGTGAAAAAAATGAGAAAAACTGGAAAAATTAAAGACACCTGTCCGACTGCTGAAACTAGATCCACAAGACAAAGCAAACCATGTACCACTCAAACAGCTTGACATAGGATTCAGTACGAAGCGAGCTTTAGAAGTGGCATCAGAAAAACTCCAAGAACATCCTATAGAAGTTCAGCTGTTCAAGAAAGAACGTGTCTCCTTCCTTTCTATGAATTGGCAAAAAAATGATGGAGAGAAGTCCCCTAATGTACCCAGCCGTGCGGCACATGTGCTCCCTTGACCCTGTGACCATGGTTGCAGATGGAGAAAGTTCAAGAGAGATGTTTCAGAAGCTCTTACAAGTTTTGCTCAATGCTGGATGATACACTGCACGTCAGTGTGATGATATTCTTGCACAGTACAAAACATTTTCAACACACATCTACACAAACCATAAAGCACAGTTTCTAAATTTTGCATACACTTCCAGGCTGGACAAATTTCTTGGAAATTTTGTCAGTGGTAAAACAGAGTATACAGCCTTGTGGGACTTGAATAAACATCTGCTCACACTGTCTCATGGACAAGAGGCAGTGGAACGAGGATACTATTAAGATATGCTTGTTGAAAACCTTAAAGAGAGGTCTCTGGTAGCACTGCGCATAGTCCAGGATGCAATGGCTCAACACCCATTGGATGAAGTCCTGCCAAGAGGTCTCATACTACACTGTAAAGGAGCAAGGATGAGATATATGCAGTACTTGGAGGATGAAAAGAAAAAGAAAATCCAAACGGCCAATGAAAAGAAAAGACCTGCACCAAGAAATTGCAAATGTCAATGCAAAACAACAAAAAATAATGCACTGCATTGAAATCATGCAAAAAGACGCTGATGAAATGGCAGTCAGGGCAGAAAAAAAGCATGATTTCACCTTGCTGTCAAAGTCAAATGCCTATCGAAAAAGTGTCACTGAGAGAAGGAAGGAGCTAGCAGCTCTAGAACAAAGTCTGGAAAACATGCAAGAGAGTCTGAAGCAACTGTACTAAGTTCAAAAGGACACTGTTCATTGGAGCTTAATAAAGTTTTGGACAGACATTTTTATTTTGTTTAGTCTGTTTGGGACAGATGCTTTTTGCAGACTTTTTTTTTTTTTGAATGCCTTATTTTATTTTATTTTATTGAGTTGAGTTGACTCGAGACTGCAGTTAGGGAAGACTGAAGGGAAAACTTAATGAGAACATCCTAGGCAATCATTTTAATGTTCATCATAATAAAGTGAAGAGTTTAACATCAGAAGCTCAGTGTGTGTGCGTATTTACTGCATTTCTGATTTTATAGTTAAAGGTGCAATAGGTGATTGTCTTCAGAATTTTTTTTTCTTATACTGGTTGAAAGTCTCTTCACATCCTGATAGCAATCATTAAGTTAAGTGGTCTAAATGTATTTATATATTCTGTGGAAGGCATAGGACCAAGAAATGTTCGTCCAATCGTTCAGAGCGTTTTTATTGACTTTCCTACCTGCCTGTCAACGTATGTATTAGCATACTTCTGCGCACCCGGTTCTTCAGCGTGTTCACGTACGCTGTGCAGACAGAGCAATAATGGCAGGCAAACATCAACAACCTGATCTTCCTTCCTGGTATTTTACTAACAGTACTATAAAGTTTTCTCACCGGTAAATGACATATGATGTATTGTAGTAATGTTGTCTCTGGTTGTCTGATCTGTTTGCGAACTTCGCGTTCATGCGTTCAGGAGGCGTGGTTTTGACGGTGATTTGCAGAGAGGGTGGGACGTTCGCTTTCAGTGCTATCAGTCTAAAGTTAGCTTTTTCTAAGATCTCCTACTGCATCTTTAAGTCATAGCCATAATGTGTATGTTTTTTTAAGACTTCTGGAGAGAGGAATATATTACTTTAGGCCGTGAATCTGTGATCCATGTCTTTTATTCCCATCGTAATGAAATTTGAAATATCCTGAAAAGGTCCTGGAAAATTAACTCTGAAAAAGTGTGGGAACCCTGAATACCCCCCAAGAATTTGAATGTTGAGCAGCAAGCTCATTGGCTGCTGATACAAAAAAACCAATCAATTGCACTATGTGATGATGTCATTAGTTAGATCGGAGGGTTTGGCATGGTAATGTACATGACAATGTTAATGTGTTTGGTCTTGGTGGAATAGATCTGCTATGCTGCTGCTGCAGCAGAGCAAGTACATAGACTTGCTACTGCCAATACATCCACAGCATGCTGCTGTGAGAAGCATCCACAACATGCTTACATGTAATAAATACTGTTGCTGCTCATACACTGGAAAAAAATTACCATAGAATTTACAGGATTTTACTAGCAAAAAAGTTACCAATAAAATCCTGTAAAAATGATCTTAATGGCTGTAAAATGGATTACAGTATAATACTGCAAAGCAAATTACAGTTAATTGCTGTATGTGAAATACAGTAATTTGTAGTCTTTTTTACAGTAATATTTGAATTAAACTTGTATATTTTGTAATTTCACTAAAGTACAGTATTTACCTGGCAACAAAGTTGCCAATAAAATCCTGTAAATATATTTTACAGCAATTTTTTGAAATTTCACTAAATTACAGTATTTACCTGGCAACTAAAGTTGCCAATAAAATCCTGTAAATACTCCAAAATCCAAGATGATGTTGTAATAATTTAACAATGAAAATGCTGTAAAGAATCATTTTAACAGTAAACCGTAAACTGTAAAATACTGATTTAAATGAATTATCATGAGCACTATCTTTAATACATTTACAAATGAATAAAAACCAAGTCAAAGATTTTGCAAATAAATATTTATTAAAACTGGCAGAAAGACATTGCAAAAAAATTGTCTTTCAACAGTTAAAATATTATAATAAAAATAACATAGCATCACAAAATAACTACAAATACCTGTTAAAAAAATAAGCCATATTCTGAGTAGAACATTAACTTTCTATAAAAATGAAGGTCAATCAACAGAATTTGTATAAATTTGCTGTTGTTTGAGCTTATGTTATATTAAATTAAGAATATTCCTGCAAAAGACAATTTAATAAATACATACTGAAAGTCCATCAACTTTCTGAGATGAGCACGCACATGAGGGTTGTCCCTCTTCTCTGAGACCTTTCCACTTGTTTTGCCTCTATGTATCCGTCTTGTATCCAGTGAGTGTTGTGATTCCAACAAAACATCTGCACATAAAAACAAGCAAAAGCTTTAGAATAAAGTTCAGTATTGAATTAAACTAGCTCAATAAAAGAAATGTAAAAATGCCACTTATACAATTCAATCAGCATTTATCAGTACTTAAACTATGTAACCTTTTTTACAAATTAAATTACTCAAGTAAAACATGTTACCTTTGAAAAAATTTAATTGTAATAAGACTGCAAATCCAGCCACAGAGTTGAGGTATGAATTCACAACAATCTGATCCTTGACTAGTCAAAAGTCACTGGGTTCACCTGAAATGAATAAATATAAGCAATAATGTAAACTACAATACAGTATTTCAATATAAAATGTAATCTAAAATAAAAGTTTATCAAATGATTTACAACAGAATTAATACATTACCTAATATAATCAGCTTCAGAGAGTCTTAAAGCATCAAACATTTTTCCACATCAGCTGCTATTCTTTGCACTTACAAGAAACAAAGAAAATGATCTTGTGATTTTTTTAAAAATGCATTTACATAAATGAGACCAAAATGAACACCCAAAAAAGCATATATTTTAAAATAAACAAACTCTTACATTTGGTCAATTGTTATGCTACTTAACGATATCATATGTTATAAATATTTGAACATTTACCTCATGTTTCTTCCGTGAGTTTATGTGTGCCGTTAAGCTTATTTGTTTTGATGTTCAATGTAATAAAATCAGAATCAGTCTTGCTTTTCGATGCTTCCCTAGTTTCCCAAGCTTTGATGTCGAGTACAACTACAGTGGCAATAGGTTGTTTGCACATGACGTCCCTGATGACGCGCGAAATGCAGCTGGAGGGCAGGAAGTGATTTTTCTCTCCATAGGAATCACTAGCAGAAACTCAAAATGCCTGTGATTTGCGTTGTTTATGGATGCTTAAATTGGCCAAACCGAGAAACCACAAGGAGCTTTTATCGTGTTCGAAAATGTGTTGTTCATAAGTGGGGAAAAGTCAAGAAATTGATTGAAAAACGCAGGAAAAAGTGGCTTGTAACCCTGTGTCTGCGGTCGGGAGGAGCGAAGCTCGTGTGATAATGCTTGTGCGTGTAAATGGTTATTATAGGATATAATAATATATTAAGATATTAAAAAAGAAATATATAGATTGGGCTGCCACCTCTCACGCATTCAGAATTTACTCAGTGCTAAACGCCACACGTAGACACGTAAATGAGATTATTTGCAGTTCAGAGAGCTTCACTGATTATAAAAGAACTTCGTGAGATTGTGATCAATTGAAGTGAGTGACAGCTTTTTAGTGATTTATATGGAAGCGCTATTTGCTTGCTTTCTAGGGTATAATCAATTCAGAATTTGAATAGTTTTGTTTTACGTGCTGCTAACAGGACCAACAGCCACATAGAATAGAAGAACGGATGAGATACAGGAAAGTCGGTAATGTAGGCTACTGTTTTAGGCATGATGCATTTTTATATATATATATATGTCCGATTTGAGCATCCATAAACAACGCAAAACACTGCCATTTTGAGTTTCTGCTTGTGATTTCTATGGAGAAAAATCACTTCCTGCCCTCCAGCTGCATTTCGCGCGTCATCAGAATCACGTGATTGCAAACAACCTATAGACACAATTTCTCATTTACATGTAGTTTCTAATTATAGTAAGACGTCATGTCAATATGGGACAGTTGAACACATATGAACAAATGAAATTTCACATATTTTGCTGTTCGTCAGTTATTTCGACAGATAGTAATTACTATGACAATCGTTCGCATTGGGCTTTATGTAAACAAAAGTTAGGTAAACACTACTTTAAATGCTCTCAATAAGAAAATTAAACCGCCAAAATGAGAAAAATGCAGCATTTAGCCTGACTATGCTATGATAGCAATTTCCAGCTTACGGCACATACCAAGGCCGCTTGTCTAAATGTCGTGATAGCAGGCTATTGTGACATTATATTGCTTATACATTAACTTGAACAAATATTAAAGGATATATTTCTTAAGAAAAATCAAGTGAACTTACCAGGAATTATGAATGAAGCCTCTAATCTTCAATCGTTCTCGCGCTGCTCCTGTCACTGGCGTGCAATCCCATAATGCCACACTACAGTAAATTACTGTAAAAACGCAGGAGCTACAGCAACAACACCCGTTTCTTGTAAATGAATTACAGTTGACATGGAAATATACTGTTAACTACTGTAAAGCCTTATTTGACCCGTAATGCATTGCGAATTACAGCTACATCTTGTAAAATGTTTAAACAGTAATATTCTGTCAAATTTTGCTGTAGAAACTACAGCAATTTGTTACAGTGTATAAAATATATGAAATACCACCCATAAAGCAGGAGACACAAAAATGGACAATACAAGCCAATATATGCATGCTGCTGAGTGCATGAATATAAACTGCTACATCAGTGAACAAGTATATATCCACACACATGAAGGAATGAACCGACGGGATAGAACAAAACACCCCCCAAACAAGCAGATCTATCGCCAAGACATATGTGCTGCTGCACCAAAGAGCCATGTGAACCGCATGTATTCCTATCTATGTGTGCCTGGGCTACCACACTGAACGAATTAACACTAGTGGCCTATGGGCTGTATGTGCCTGGGCAACCATGCCGTACGGCTTAACACTAGTGGCTTAGTGGTGAGAAGATAATGGGCCAGAGCCGCGCCGACTCTACAAAACACTTCTTACTGACAGATGGCTTTTTCTTTATGGGCTGATCTCGGCTGAAAGCTGTTGTAGGTGTGGCAGGTCCGCACTCGGTGTAGTTGTTGTGTGTATCTACCTTCGGCCCGAGTTCGTTTTGTCACAGGCAGCTAGCAGTAGATTAAGGAAATCAGCCAGCTGAGAAAAAGTTTTGACTGTTAAATCCTGAATCAAATCTATGGTGTGCGCGTGAGACAATGTGGTGTTCTTCTGTTGTCTATGACAGCTTTTAGGTGCATTATCGGCAGTGCCACCCTTTGGTTACATGAGCGTGTCACCACCACATCAGCACCGAAAACATGAAGAATTATTGTCAACCAATCACACAGCCTATTTAATATTGTATTATTAAAGTAACTTATTAAATGTATATATATATATATATATATATATATATAAGGGCTGCATGATAATTGCACGATAGAATGCACGGCATCTTGTCAGAAAGCCGGTTCTGTAATCAGCTCAATGTGAAAGCACGCACGTGATGGAGATTTACCGCTGATTA
>NW_015505350.1:125982-138357 GCF_001515645.1 Sinocyclocheilus grahami | reverse complement strand
CTTAAGAAACCCACCCTTAACCCATCTCTTTTAGAGAACTACAGACCGGTTTCCCTTCTTCCTTTAATTGAAAAAACACTTGAACGAGCTGTGTTCAACCAAGTCTCTGCCTTTCTCACACAGAACAACCTCCTCGACAGCAACCAGATTGGTTTCAGAAGTGGACATTCAACAGAGACTGCCTTGCTCTCAGTTGTTGAAGCCTTAAGACTTGCAAGAGCGGATTCCAAATCTGCAATACTTATCTTGCTGGATCTGTCCGCTGATTTTGATACGGTTAACCACCAGATCCTCCTGTCAACCTTATTGGCAAAAGGTATCTCAGGAACCGCACTCCAGTGGTTTGAGTCTTACCTCTCAGATAGGTCCTTTGTGGTATCTTGGAGAGGTGAGGTGTCTAAGTTGCAACATCTAACTACTGGGGTGCCTCAGGGCTCAGTTCTTGGACCACTTCTCTGTCTACATGGCATCACTAGGTTCTGTCATTCAGAAACATGGCTTTTCATATCACTGCTATGCTGATGACTCTCAACTCTACCTCTCATTCCATCCTGATGATCCGATGATAGCTGCTCGCATCTCAGCTTGTCTAACAGACATTTCATGCTGGATGAAGGACCATCACCTTCAACTCAACCTTGCCAAGACAGAATTGCTTGTTCTGCCATCAAACCCATCGTTTCATCCCAATTTCACCATCCAATTAGGCACATCAAACATAACTCCTTCAAAAACAGCCAGAAACCTTGGAGTTATGATTGATGATCAGCTGACTTTCTCAGACCACATTGCTAAAACTGCCCGGTCCTGCAGATTTGCTTTATTCAACATCAAGAAGATCTCTTCCATCTTTTTTTGACCCTCTACCTCTAGCATTCTCTATTCTAATTCTATTCTTTAAAAAAACTAAATTGTCCCTTTTAGACTTGCACTCTATTCATTTACTGCTTGTTTTCTTAAAAAAAAACTAACACTAGCTTTTCTTATCTTTTTGTATTCTATCTATTTGTTTTCTTATTATTTATTATACAATTAACAAAAGCAAAAAAAGCCTCTAACACTAGACCTATTACTAGCCTCTAACACTAGACTATTCTTTGTCTATTCTGTTTTCTTTTTATTTATTATATAATAAAAAAACTAGTTTACTAGTTCACGTGTAGTCCAATGATGGCAAAGAATATATTCAAAAGGTTCAAATAGCAGCAGGGTTTATATATATTTAAAACTAAAAAGGATCCAAAAAGGGCTTAAACACAACAAAACAACATGCACAGCACAAAATACTGGACCAAGAACTGAACAAATTGAGGAACTTAAATACACAAGGATAATGAACTCAAATACAGAGAGCTGTGTGTTATCATCATATAATGAATCATAATAAAAACAGGTGATGAAGAACAGGCTGTGCTAGATGGTTATGGATAGAGTGGTGATAAAGACACTTCTTTGCAGGATGGGACTAATGACTATGAATAACAGAATATGCTGGATGGGACCAGCAGCAATGAATAAGCATCTATACAACTGGGTCTTCTAGAGGCAGAACAGGTTTGTGGGTGGGAATCGGGGCCAAATGAATGGCTGGCTTGCATGGAAAAGGCAGGAGAGGAAACCTGGGTGTGAACATTTAAAAACACTCAACATGTGTTGGGTAAAAAAACAGGCGTAGTGTTAGATTGGACCAGTGGTGACAAAGACAACTCTGTACTGGATGGAACCAGTGGCAATGAAGAATGGACTGTGCTGGATGGGACCGGTGGCAATGAAGAACAGACTGCAGAACGGGACTTCTAGAGGCAGAAGAGGTTTGTGGGCGGGAATCAGAGGGGAAACTGTTCCTCTGGTTTCCAGCCAATCAGCTCATCTTCCAGCTCCACTAATACTCCCACTGGCGCAAATGTAATGGCTCACATACCTCCAAGAAGAACAAGGCTGCTGGCTCTGGCTCCGTAGTGGGCATTAACTCATGCATTATGTCAGTGGCAGGCATAAGCTGGGTCTCTTGGTCTAGGAGTGGTGACTGATTTTAGTTGGTACTTTATCAAAATAAAATACAGTGAACCAAACATCAATTGCGCCCCCCTCTGTGTCACCATTGGAACGCGACTGAAGTACAAAACCTATAATTTATATAATAAATAATAGTTTAGCATTCAGATACGTTACATTGCAAGTATAGAAATATTATGGAATATTTGGATTTGTGCCGAATGAGAGAGGTAGGATACATGAGCACAAAGCTCCATTTCGCAAACAGTTGAGTGCACAAGCCTTTAAAGCACTCCTTTGTCAATCTGTGAGAGATGCATTCAGAATCAGCACATGGTCACTGTCTAGTGGGCTTTGTTTTCAAGTGCCCAACTCATGGCATTCGCTGTTCTTCTGCTGGTGGCCGGTTATCAAACAGCCTTGAATTGCTACGGGCGCCAGCTTCTGGATTGGGGGTGAATTGCCTGTATTCGCGGTAAGGCCTCATGCACCGAACCGAGATGTCTGTACTGTGACGGATTTTCTGAATTTTCATTTATTTCTATAAACACTGAATGCTGACGGCTCTTAGAGAGAAGGCCTCGCCTACAGTCATAGTAATGACATTTACAGTCCAACAAACAAAATGTGTACAGCGTCATACGTAATCCTGATCATCTGACTTAGTAAAATGTCAGGCACAATAGATCAAGAGGAGGTTTTTCTGTATTCTGTATGCATTATGGCACTTTTCTTAAATGATGTGTAACCGTTTTCTGGGTAAATCCACATTAGACAAGCCTTTAAAAAAATCATGAAACCATGGTACTCGTGTAAAATATGTTTTCTTTGTTCGGTTAAGAAGCTTCATCTATTGGAACTATTGGAATCGGATGATGAACACCTTGGGGGAAATCATTTTAAATGTAGGTTTGTCAAAAAGAAAGAATCATCTGTTATCTGGTTTAGTTGTATTTAAAAAATTAAATAAAATAAAATCCCTTTCTTAAAAACATTGTCAAACTTATTTGGTAGCCTGATACTCGTTTCATTGTGTATTCACCACATATTTATCATACTTAAAAGTAGCGTGAACCTTCGTAGAAGTAATAAAAGTAAATCTTATAAAACAAAGAGAACCGATTAATGACTTTGTTAGAACACAACGGGTATGAAACTACATTTGGTAACATTTTATTCAAGCTTTAAAGCAAGTTTATGCTTTAAAACAGTAAGTGTTATACAAATGCACAATACTTGCTTTTGGGAAAAAAGTTTGAAAACTTACATATGCCGACCTGAACTGCTGACCTTCCTGAATGGTGCCATTGTGTGTGTGGGTGTGAGGATCTGTTTGGAGTTGGCATTCCCTATTTTTAAAAACACTGCAACAACCACATTTGTCAACATGAGAACATTGAGTCCTCTGCACAATGTGACATTGCTGCAGCCTGGAATTGAACTGCTGGTTTTGTCTGGCCAGAGGAGAACTGGCCCCCAGTTCTCAGTCGGAGCCTGGTTTCTCCCAAGGTTTTTTCTCCATTCTGTCACCGATGGAGTTTTGGTTCCTTGCTCGCCTCTGGCTTGCTTAGTTGGGGACACTTAATTTCCAGCAATATCATCGACTTGATTGCACAGATACTATTTAAACTGAACTGAGCCAGAGGCGACAGCGGCAAGGAACCAAAACTCCATCATATAGTGAGGTAGATAGAGAAAAATAGGCTTCTAACAATCAGCTCAATAAAATGTAACACTGTCCCCAAATAATGATCTGCAATTGTAGATATTAAAAACAGTCAATACATACCCACGATGCTACAACAGACGCAAGATGTAAACAAATATCACAGTATAGCTTCAGATACACTAAACATGCTACTCGCTGTGTCA
This sequence comes from Sinocyclocheilus grahami, assembly GCF_001515645.1. Taxonomy (NCBI): domain Eukaryota; kingdom Metazoa; phylum Chordata; class Actinopteri; order Cypriniformes; family Cyprinidae; genus Sinocyclocheilus; species Sinocyclocheilus grahami. The sequence continues at coordinate 134,490 of NW_015505350.1, read as the reverse complement.
TGCTTGCTCAATTCCTCATTAATGGTGACATGGCATGACTCTTTATTGAAACTTAAGATTCTTAAAGGGACCACACCCAAAAAAAAAATCAGAGATTTCATTCAAAAACGAAAACAAGACTTGAAACATATTAAATGGTAACAAAACACTCATCATACAAACCTCACCAATGGTGACAATCATCAAACTAATTCAGATCAACTGCAATGCATGCTGGGAGTCATGAATGAGTTTTGTACTATGTTGATATCTAGCATGCATTTCAGCATAAAATTTTATTTTGTTTATTGTCACCAGTGTTGAGTTTTAATATGCTGATTCTTGATGTCTAATTGACATAAATACACACAACACACTTGTGAGCAATTATTTAAATGACCTCACAATGATCAACATCACTTGATTCCAATGGATCTTATTTTTTTTATTGCCTTAACAAATGTATTTTTGCACATTGTTACAAGTGACAATGAAAAACTAACATTAAAGTTCAAAGAGTCAAGAGCCTAACTAAAGTGAACACTGATCACAATAATGGTGGATTGTTGAAATGTCAACATTTTTCAACATCAATTGCGGGTGCAAAAGTGATTTTGATTCAATGCAATTAACAATGAAAAATCAACAATTTTTTTTACATTGATTCAATGGTTGCTTGCTATCAGGGACCTATTACCTCCAATAATGACAGCCTCACAAATGCTAATGAAGATACGCAAACCCCTACTAGGGGTTGCTAAATATTTACAAGGGGTTGCCAAGCTCATTCTAATTTGAAGTTTACAAATAGAGTTAATGGTTGCAGTTTGATGATTGAAGGTTTTATGTGTAGACCAGTGATGTTCAGTATGCCTTAAATATGGAAATTGGTCTATAATATCAGTTGCTTTTTGGCACAGAAGAAATTATGTATTAATGCATTTCCGTTTATTTATTTTTCTTGCTTTGTTTTTCTAACCTTTTTTGTTTCTCTCTCTCTCTCTCTCTCTTACAGTTAGCCACAGTAGAACATCTCCTTGCATTGGACCGAACACTTGCTAATTGTCATGATAGTGATGGTTACACCCCTCTACACCGTGCTGCTTACAGTGGCCATTATGTCGTGGTTTCTGCTCTTTTGAATGCTGGAGCGAATCTTCATGCAAGAACTACTGATGGTTGGATGCCGCTACATAGTGCTTGTCGCTGGGGTCATGCCACTGTAGCTTCGTGTCTTTTGAATTGGGGGGCAGAGGTCAATGCCTTGACAGCGGGGCGACTCACACCCCTACAACTGGCTGCTGGAAATACTGCAGCTGGGCAGACGATTGAGTTATTGCTGTCACAGCGCACCCTACAGGCAGGACTGAAAAACAGTGCAGGAGAGACTGCTTATGACATTGCACATCGCACAAGTGAACATCACAGGCTGTTTGAGATGGCAGAGCCTTGTAATAAAATATACTGACACGCGTGTGCACAGGGTGAAATTCTGACATCAAGCTTAGAACTGTGTCTTATTATTAATAAATGTAGATGTGAAACTACTGTTTTTCTATAAAGAGTAGAGGACGTCATTTAAAAAAAAAAAACAAGAACTGTCATCAGCGTGCAGGAAATAAACGGATGTTCACAACAATGTGTAATTATAATCATTAAAAATTATAAGCATGTCTTTGCATGTGAGGGTGCTTTTTCTGTGCATGATGTGCTTAAAATCACAGCTTCGCTCAGCATTCTGAAGATAAGAACATTTTCCTGATGCTATTATTGATTATTATTAAATAGCTTCTCTTTTTAAACTTTGTTAACTAATTTTAATTACTTTTGATTTCTTCTGCACTGTGACAAATTCATTTTAAAAGTACAAATAATCCATGTAGTCTCTAAAAGAATACAACATTTCTGTGTCCTCTGAATCTTTAATAAATATAAAACCTAGAAATAAGTTTGATAGATAGATAGATAGAGGATTGATTGAAAATAGGTGAACAGCCACAACTATACATTGATATACTTTTATTTTCTATTCAGTTGTGAGGGAGAAATGTTGAAGTGGGTGTTTTGAATGTTCGCTTTGACCGTGTACGATGCGGAGTCCAGCCCGGGGTCGTCATATGTGGTTGCCGCAAGCCTTCTGGATGCTCCTTCATCGAATCCGCCGGCCGCTGCTCACTCTGTGTGACGCTATGTGTTTCGTTGTGAAAGCGAAACTACTTTGTTTGGCCTTCCAAAAGAGGACACGACTAGAAATCAGTGGTTAAGTTGTATTTACAACACTGTTCCAGAACGGTTCAACCCAAATATTCAGATGTGTGCAGCGCATTTTATATGACTGTTTCCTGGCAGAGTAGACTACAGTTCTGACTCACTGACTGTAAGTAAGTTTTCATATTTAAAGAATTTGCCATTGATGATTCAAATGCGAGTTTTGAGCAGTGTAGAGTAGCGCTTGTTGTTTCTCCGATCACAAATGCAGACATGGTTTTATGTTTACACGGCGCAATGCAACGCAACGCATAAAAGACAGTATAAGTCATTATAATCTGTAATTATGTCCCCACTGGATGCAACAAATGCCTCGTTTATAATCGGTTTTCATGTTTTTGTCTCATCGCTCCGTGACACGGCATCACAATATGGAAAGGGCCGTAACATTTCCATCACACGCTTGAGGTATTTGGCCAATCACAACACACTGGCCAATCAGAACACACCTCACTTTTCAGACCGATGAGCTTTGTAAAAAGGGAAAAGGCTGAACTGTTGACCTTTACCTTTCAAAAGGCTCACAATACAGATAATTTAGAAGAAAATTATAAGAGAAAGAGGGAAGAAATCTTAAAGTAACATCAAGATATTTATATTTAAAAACCTAATAGTCTAACAGCATTAGGTGCCACTTTTAAAATGTGGGAACTAAAAAGAGTATTAATGAAAGTTATAAATACCACCCCAGGGACAGATAGAGTTTGCTATAATATGATTAAACAAATGGATGAAGTAATACTTAAAGCAATATTGGATCTTTTTAATAAAATATGGATAGAAGGTCAACTGTCTTTATCATGGAAACAAGCTGTCGTAATTCCTATTCCCAAACCAGGAAAAGATTCTTCAATAGCAGGAAATTATAGGTAAATTTCTCTGACATCTAACCTCTGTAAAGTGATGGAAAACATTATTGTTAAACACTTATATTATGTGTTGGAAAGCAGATGATTAATAGCTCCCTATCAGTTTGGCTTCCGACCAGGTAGATCTACTTCAGATGCATTATTAAGACTAGAAACTTATGTAAAGAAGGCATTAGCAATGAAAGAGGTGTTAGTGGCAGTATACTTCGACGTTGAAAAGGCAAATTATATGATGTGGAGGGAAGGAGTGTTATTAAAGTTGCAGAGAATTGGAATTGTAGGAAGATTTTATAATTGGGTTTTAAGTTTCTTATTTGGTCGAACGATTCAAATCAAGGTGGGTAGTGTATTATCTCAGATGGTGAATATAGAAATCAGAACTCCTCAGGGAAGTGCTATAAGTCCTATATTATTTAACATAATGATCAATGATGTGTTTGAAGGAATTCATCCAGCAATTTCAACAGCATTATGCTGATGATGGAGCAATGTGGAAGAGAGGGAAAAATGTTAAATGTATTGTATATAAAATTCAGGAACCAATAGAGGGCGTAGAGAAATGGTCAGTGGAATGGGGATTCAGATTCTCTATATCCAAAACGTGTTGTCAGTTTTTTACAAAAAAAAAAAAGGATTGCAGAAAATATTAAGCTTTATTTATATAAACAACCATTAGAAAGGTTGTTTAGATTTAGGTCTGTGGTTTGATTCTAAATTAACATGGAAAATCCATATTGACTACATTGAAAAGAAATGCAGTAAAGTACTAAATCTAATGAGATGTATAGTAGGCCAAGAATGGGGGGCAAATAAACAATCAATGAACACCTTATACTGTGCACTTCTACGATCTGTTTTAGATTATGGATGTATTATATATGGATCTGCATCAATCAGTATGCTTAAAAAGTTAGATCTTATTCAAGCACAAGCTTTGAGATGTATTACAGGTGCAATTAAAACAACTCCAATCTCAGCAATGCAAGTTGAAACAGGAGAGTTTCCATTAGATATAAGACGTACAAAAATTATCTGTTGCTTACTGGATCAATTTACAAGGGCATAATTCAGATCATCCTACAAAATCAATATTAGAAGGGAGTTGGGAGACAATGAACTTAACAGGAACAGGATTTCTTTGGAAGAGCAGTTGAAAAACTGTATGCAGAAGTTGAGTGGTGTTACCAGTGACCAATTGGAAAAAAAGATGCAGAGCAGGAGAGGATAAAGTGTTCTATCGTATTGAGAGAGCATGTGAGCGGGTCAAGAAGGAGTTGGACATACAAGAGCTGGGGAAGTCGATGGTTGATTGCCTTGCTAGACGCGATGTCCAGAGGGACAGGAAAATCAATGCTTGCATACCCTCCACATCTACTCCAGTGCATCAAAACCCAAGTTCACTTTCCACTCCTGCAGTCTCTCGTATCTCTAATAAAACTTACAGTGTGCAAAGAAGTCATCCTCCATTTACATCTGCATCCATCTCACACCGTCCCCCTATTGATATTGAGTTTCTACGTTTTGGTGAAGGTGAGGCTGATGACCCTGTTTCTTATGTTGAGAAATGTAAAGAATATTTAGCTCTACGTCCTCTTTGTGAGGTAGAATTGTTTGCCACCCTGTCTTCTGTGTTAAAAGGTACTGCAAAAGCCTGGTGGGCAGCAGAGAGGAGAAATTTAAGTTTCTGGAAGCAGTTTAAAGAAGTTTTCCTGAAGTCATTCCTGACTGAGGACTATGAGGCAGAAGCTGCAAGATTGCTGAGAGAAAGGAGACAAGGAGTACAAGAGAGTATCCGTGACTTTGCCTTCCAGTATCGTGCTTTGTGTCTCAGATAAAGGAGCGATATGCCTGAAAAGGAATCATCCAAGCTATCCTAAGGAACTGCAACCCAAGGCTAGCCAGTTTGCTTCAAGGAACGGTGAGGAGTGTGGGAGAGCTGGTAAGGATTGGAACCCAGATTGAAAGGGACTTTGAGGAATCAAAAAAATATTGGAGCAGCATAAATTCAGAATCCCAAAACAAGAAGAATCAGCATGTACAAGGTCCAACTACCCAGTCATCAATGGCAAGTACTAATACCATACAGTCTGAAACACTTATTACTCAGCCCAGTAAGCAAGAGATGGGGATGCTCACCAGGCCCGGTACTAGGCTCGCTGGACTGGGGGGGCAATCAGAAATTGTGGTAGGGCAGCACTTTCTAGGGTAATATATTCATAGTTTACTTTTATTTAGGCTACTCAATTTTCAGTCTTGCATTTTGTGTCTGTGTGAGTGCAGAAATGTTAAATATGTGTGTAGACAATATTAAGCGAATCTGTACAAATAATAAGTGTTTAATGCTTATTTTTTATTTTATTTTTTTGGCTGGACATTTTTGGGGGGGCACAAGGAGATTCTGGGGGGGCATTGCCCGCCCTAGACCCGCCCTAGACCCGGCCCTGATGCTCACCCTACCTGCTCTTCTACGTCAAGGACGGAGACGAGTCTGCTTACAGACAGGAGGTTAAAGAGCTGGCTGTCTGGTGCAGTCTTAACAACCTGGAGCTTAACACGCATGACTGTGGACTTCAGGAGAAAACCCCCTGCACTCCCCCCACTCACCATCATGAACAGCACTGTGGCTGCAGTGGAGTCATTCAGGTTCCTGAGCACCACCGTCTCTCAGGACCTGAAGCGGGACACTCACATACAGGGATAGGCCGTATTTATGATACATGTATTTCAAATACAAAATAGTATTTTGTCATTTGTATTTGATAGGGTTGATGAAAATGGATTTGTATTTTGTATCAAAATACTTTAGTGTTCTGTATATTTGTAGTTTTAAAATACTGTAAAATACTTTGTAAGAAGTCTACATGATGACATCATAAAAATGCTGCCTCTGATGGGTGCCTACTCAATAGGCTAGTTTGCCCAGACTTGTTGAGATCAGATCAGAAAATTTGGAAGAAGTTTGTCAAGGTAAGAAATGTTCAGGCTGCCAGCTTTCCATCAATTTTTTTTGCATAAATAGTTCTTTGGTCCTCTCCTGGACTGAAGCACAGGATCTACTCTTCAGCACAATGGTGACCCACAAAACCCAGACAACAGAAACCCTTTAAATCCCAACAGAACATTAAACACTAACAGATCTCTCTAGATCCCAGCATCTTCACTTATTACAAACCAGTCTGACTTCATTTCTTTCATACAAAACTTCTTATTGAGAATTAACTGAGGTTTAGATGTTGATGTTTTATTTAAATTAATGGTAACGCTTTAGATTACAACCCGCAATGTACTGCGTAAGTAAACAGATTTTACAGCGTAACTTTTTTGTAATTACAGTGTACCTTTTCAGTACCTCCGTGTAGGTATAAGGGAACAATATGCAAAGTTTGGGGAATAAAGGAGTAATAATCTGTAAAATTACAAATTATTTCTACTGTAAGTATTTTGAAACTAAGGGGTACCTATTCTAATATTACGTGGTATATATGACCTAACAACAATCTTATATTTGCAAGCGATTTAGCAAAAACATACACTGTGTACTTTTTTTTTATAGCCTACACATAAAAAACACCCTGGTAATTGTTTAAATCCAAACGCTCGGTTGAGAATGTTTGGTTAGGAAGCGAATCCGTGTATCATTCGTTTTTTGATTTAATATTGAAAGTAGAAAAATTAGAAAACGGATCCTTTTTCGTGTTTTTGTTTTTTTTCCCCAAAAAACGAAAAACGAGAATTCAGCTAAAATTTTCGTTTTTCGTTCTTGGGTGGAAAAGTTAAGAAACAGCTTGAATATTAGATTTCTACAAGTGGGCGGGAATTAAACGTCCCTTTCTGCTGATTGGTCAGCCGAAGATCAAACCGTGTCATCATCAGTTCTTCCGCAGTATCACAGCAGAATAATAGTACGGATTGTACGGATTAATAATCCATTTTATTGCAACTACATTTCATTTTTTTCTCATCAAACAGACTAATGAATAGCTCGACACAACTCGTACAGGGGCAGAGTCTAGACAGTTATTTCTTCTGTGTAGACCAGTGGTTCTTAAAGTGATAGGGGGTCCGCAAAATAATTTGCTATAGCCTAAAGTATTTCCAGACTGTAAAGTGGGTTTTTTATCATGATACATAGGCCTACTGTGATTTATTCCAAAGTGATTTATATGATGCATTTAACGTCAAATAATCTAAATGAAGCCTTTTAAAAGACGAGTATTCCCTGTGGTTCATGTTTGTGGCATGCGCCAGAAAGATGCTCAAGGAGACCGAGACGCGCTAAAGCAGTGCATTCTGTTGTTCTCTTTATTTTTCAAAGGCATGACATTTTGTAGTTATTTTGAACGTAACGTTACACAATTAAAAATATAAATTTTACCATACGACTATAAATGACAGAAGTTATTTCCCCTCGATGGGGAAAAAATCCAAGTGAACATCAAGTGAATGTAAACTGCTTTAAATATGACTGCTGCTTATTTCCTGTGCACTTCAATACTGGTCTGCGCTTGACTGTAGTCTGTCTGCTTATTGAGTTTATTTAAATAAGGAGATTTTACTTAAATTTTTTGGTTTTTGTTTGTCAGCTGTTGCTGCCAGTCATTTGACCATTTTACAGAGTTGCGACTTTCAAGTCACAAGCAAGTCTTCAAGTCATATCCCAAGTTCTCAAAAAGTTAAAGTTAATGAGATAATTAAGTGACTAATTAAATGAGGATTGTACATTAGTGATGAACACCTGCTGTTATTGAGAATTAGGATCAGCTGTTGATGTTTTATTGGTTAAAATGATGTCACCATCATGGAGATCAGTGTTTACTTTAGTTTTGCTCTTGACCCTTGACAGTTGATTTAATCCAAGGCTGCAGCTAAAGTCAAATGTAGGTCTAGTGTTTTGCTTTTCTTCAATGATGTTGATTGTTAACAGCAGGTGTTCATCACAAATGCACAATTATCATTTAAGTAGTCACAGAATTATCTAATTAATTTTATCTCTTTGAGAACTTGGGATATGATTTGTAGTGATGGGAAGTTCGGTTCTTTTCCACGAACTGATTCTTTCGGACAGTTCAATTCAATAAACCAGTTGAAATAAACGGTTCACCGGTTCTTTTGTGCTCGATGTAATGACGTCATTGGCGTTGACCTAATGGCGTCAAGTCTATCGCGGGCTTAACACATTCAAATATAAAGTCAGTAATCATAACATCAGTCAATTAAAACATCAATCATCTCCTTCAAGCCATCTCTCCTGCAGTTGTACTTGCACTCACTGACATCATTAACACATCCCTTCACACTAGTGTTTTTCCTCAGCATTTAAACAGGCTCGTATAACCCCACTACTTAAGATAGCAACCAGTCTGGTTTCAGAAGTGGACATTCAACCGAGACT
>NW_015505350.1:113539-124916 GCF_001515645.1 Sinocyclocheilus grahami | reverse complement strand
AATAACTTAAGTAATTTGTGGATTAATGCTTACTGGAGACGCGAATCGTTTCAAATGATTCAGTCCGATTTGTTGAACTGGTTCAACCGGTTCACTAAGAAGAACCGGTTAAATCGAACGATTCGTTCACGAACCGGACATCACTAATGACTTGAAGACTTGCTTGTGACTTGAAAGCCCCACCTCTGCCATTTTATCATCTAACGGTTTTGTTATTGTATTACAGATTATTTTTGTAATTTTACATAGATTTGTTTGTAATTTAAGAAAACAGAAAACATACTGTATAAAAATACAGTAGTTTTTCTGTATAAAAATGTGAATTATTGTAATTTGTCATTAATATCATAATACTTAAAAAAAAAAAAAGTAGTAGTAGTTAGTTAATTCAGAGATAATTTTACAGAGTTTTGACTGCAATTCAAAATAAAAGAAAACAACCTGAAAAAAAATCACAAATGCATTTTGTCCACTTTCAGAATAAGTGATTATTTCAATGCGCTTGGTGCCTATGCTACAGCTTCTTAAGGCTGGTTTCTAGAAACGCCAAATATAAAACGAAACTAAAAACATGGCATCAGATGTTCGTTAATTGCAAGAGTTATATTCACACACAATATGACAACAGTAACAACAATTTATCAAGTTGTTGATGTTGATCGAATAATTCGTTCAAATGTCCACCTAATCTTTCAGTTTGGGAGTTTGGGACACGGTATGAATGCTACAGCCTCTATAATTTCCTTAACAAAAGCATGTGGACATTTGAAACATTTAAAACTTTAAAACTGATTTTCCTCGCTCCTTTGTTCTCCTCTTCCCCCTCCTTCATCAACTCTAACAGCTGATGACTTTGCCATGCTTTTCATTAATAAAATTAAAACCATCAGTGCACAATTTTCCACACTACAATCTGTCAAGCACATCTTATGAGCAAACATACACTGGATCACATCTTTCTCTTCACTCTCTGAGGCAGAAGTCTCCAAACTCATCCTTTCTAATCATCCTACTAGTCCACTTGATCCTATTCCATATCATCTCCTTCAAGCCATCTCTCCTGCAGTTGTACTTGCACTCACTGACATCATTAACACATCCCTTCACACTAGTGTTTTTCCTCAGCATTTAAACAGGCTCGTATAACCCCACTACTTAAGATAGCAACCAGTCTGGTTTCAGAAGTGGACATTCAACCGAGACTGCCTTGCTCTCAGCTGTTGAAGCTCTAAGACTGGCAAGAGCGGATTCCAAATCTTCAATACTTATCTTGCTGTATTATCGTCTCGATGTGACACCGGTCGAACCCGCTGTCAGAGCCCCTAACTTCATGTGGAAAGTGTAAATATTTATTGTTGTCAAAAAAAAAATCAGTATCAAGTTACATTTACATTTATTTAATTATTTAGTTATTATTTATTATTATTTTAATTATTAGTTACATTTATTTTATTATTTACCAACCATAACTTATAATTGAAAAAATACAAACCCTTTCATTGGGTGTACTCTTTACAGTACTTTATTATTGTAGACAGTGTGCAAGGACAATTTTACTAATCTGGCATTCCAGGCCAGGAAGTTTCTGATTACTGAATAGCACTGTCCTTGAAAAGTTCAGTTTCTGAAAAGTTTTTACTTCAGGATATTCTGAATAATATTCACCCTGTTTAAAAGAAAAAAAGTATGATTTAAAAAATAAACAAATAAACATTAGTTACTTTTACTGTGTATTTAAGAAGACAATCAATGCCTTTTCCCCCAGATGGCACAGCTCTCTTCACTTTATTATGAGACAAGTCTTAAGACTTTGCTTAATTTATATTATTCACATTTGACATGCTACTATTATTTAACCAGGTAAGTCAGTTGAGAACCAGGTCTCATTTACAATGATGACCTGGCCAAGAGGCAGCATAAAAAGCAGGTACAATACAATAAAAACATAACAGAGTTACAAATAACACAATTATAAACAGTGACATATAAAAACAAACAAATAACTAAAAACAAGTACAATGATCTTTTACTATTGACTGAATAGAATTTTTAAAGGAAGAGAGCGAAATAAATGAACTAAGCTTTAAAGTCTGAAAAGAAAACTGAAAAGAACAACGACCAAAGGCGGTACGGACTTTAGGTATGCAGAAATTAATGAAACTACTAGAGCGCAGATTACGACTTGTATTATGAATATTAAGAAGTGTCTGTAAATATGATGGAGTTTTCACGATAAGAGTTTTATAAATGAACAGAAACCAATGAATTTGTCTACAAGAATGAAGAGAAGACCAGTTCAATAAAGATAGTGTTTTTCCTCAGCATTTAAACAGGCTCGTATAACCCCACTACTTAAGATAGCAACCAGTCTGGTTTCAGAAGTGGACATTCAACCGAGACTGCCTTGCTCTCAGCTGTTGAAGCTCTAAGACTGGCAAGAGCGGATTCCAAATCTTCAATACTTATCTTGCTGTATTATCGTCTCGATGTGACACCGGTCGAACCCGCTGTCAGAGCCCCTAACTTCATGTGGAAAGTGTAAATATTTATTGTTGTCAAAAAAAAAATCAGTATCAAGTTACATTTACATTTATTTAATTATTTAGTTATTATTTATTATTATTTTAATTATTAGTTACATTTATTTTATTATTTACCAACCATAACTTATAATTGAAAAAATACAAACCCTTTCATTGGGTGTACTCTTTACAGTACTTTATTATTGTAGACAGTGTGCAAGGACAATCTTACTAATCTGGCATTCCAGGCCAGGAAGTTTCTGATTACTGAATAGCACTGTCCTTGAAAAGTTCAGTTTCTGAAAAGTTTTTACTTCAGGATATTCTGAATAATATTCACCCTGTTTAAAAGAAAAAAAGTATGATTTAAAAAATAAACAAATAAACATTAGTTACTTTTACTGTGTATTTAAGAAGACAATCAATGCCTTTTCCCCCAGATGGCACAGCTCTCTTCACTTTATTATGAGACAAGTCTTAAGACTTTGCTTAATTTATATTATTCACATTTGACATGCTACTATTATTTAACCAGGTAAGTCAGTTGAGAACCAGGTCTCATTTACAATGATGACCTGGCCAAGAGGCAGCATAAAAAGCAGGTACAATACAATAAAAACATAACAGAGTTACAAATAACACAATTATAAACAGTGACATATAAAAACAAACAAATAACTAAAAACAAGTACAATGATCTTTTACTATTGACTGAATAGAATTTTTAAAGGAAGAGAGCGAAATAAATGAACTAAGCTTTAAAGTCTGAAAAGAAAACTGAAAAGAACAACGACCAAAGGCGGTACGGACTTTAGGTATGCAGAAATTAATGAAACTACTAGAGCGCAGATTACGACTTGTATTATGAATATTAAGAAGTGTCTGTAAATATGATGGAGTTTTCACGATAAGAGTTTTATAAATGAACAGAAACCAATTAATTTGTCTACGAGAATGAAGAGAAGACCAGTTCAATAAAGAATACAAGTGCCAATGGTGAGTGTTAAATGAAGCTCCAGTCACAAAGCAGATTGCAGCGTGGTAAATAATATCCAGTTTATGAAGGAGAGTTTTTGAATCAGACCTGTAAACTATATCACCAGAATCAACCTTTCTGAGCAGTACATTTATGTGAGTTTCAAATTACAATTTGCTATCAAGCCAGATACCAAGATATTTGTAACATTCAACATAATCAATCTCAGAGCCATCCAATGAAAAAATGTTAGGCAGATATTCAACATGTGGTACATTTCGATTAAAAACCATACATTTTGTTTTATTTGTATTTAAAACTAAGTGAAGACTAGAGAAAGCACATTGGATGTGAGTAAAACTGGCCTGCAATAAAAATAATGCGATAGTCAAGGAAGAACTAAATGTATAAATTATAGTGTCATCAGCGTATAAATGTAGGTGAGAATCACCTGCAGAAAGAGCAATATCATTAACATAAATATTAAAAAGTATAGGCCCCAATATGCTTCCTTGTGGGACCCTTTAAATAGGGGCAGGGGATTTGACCCCTCCACACTTACTGATTGTGAACGACCAGAACAGTAACTCTACAATGCAACAAATTCTGAAGACTGTATTGTCTTCTTTATGCAAATTTATGCAATCTGGCAAATAAGTAAAGTAAAAATGTCCAAATGACCAAGTAATGTGGAATGTGCACACATAAACCCAAGGAGCAATGTATAATTATGGTCAAGGGTGGGAGCCCATTGAATTCTGAGACAGCTAAAAATGGCCACTGAGAGAAAAGGAGTGATACACATTTAGTTTGGGATCTGTTTGTGTCATTTATAGTGTTGTCATTTGACAGCCCTTTTAGGATAAAATGTATGTGTTATGTTGTTATTACATATTACTGGCATTAGTTATTGAATCAAAATCCCTTTTAATGAGCATATATCAAGGCTAAAGTAGTTTTTTTTCTTTTCTGTAATAATTTGCTGTTACAAGTGAAGTAATTCAAGTGCTATGCTATGCAATTATTAAGGGGTTTCAGGTGGTTGCTTGCCCAAGTGAAAAGTGCCAAATTTATATGATATTCAGATTTCTAAATGTGTAAATAATTTTCTAAATAAGACCTACAAGGCAAAAATAACACTGTGATCATTTAGAAAAGCAATAATATATTTCAAAGAAAAATAACACATCTCTTCTCTACAAGCAGCACAATTTATGATATTCAGATATTAACAATAGCACAATTGTATAGGAAGAGTAATAATATAATGCAGAGGTGGGACTTTCAAGTCACAAGCAAGTCTTCAAGTCATATCCCAAGTCCTCAAAGAGTTAAAGTTAATGAGATAATTAAGTGACTAATTAAATGATGATTGTGCATTAGTGATGAACACCTGCTGTTATTGAGAATTACAGAGGATCAGCTGTTGATGTTTTATTGGTTAAAATGATGTCACCATCATGGAGATCAGTGTTTGATTTAGTTGGACTTTTGACCCTTGACAGTTCGGATAGGTCTCTATTTGCGAAAATGCAGGTGGTGTTGTAAATCATAGGAGTCAATGCTTTTATTTTGAGCAGCTATTAGTTGTTCATTGTGTTTCTCGTCATGAGCTGGCCTGATTACTATCAACATATATCTTTCAAATTGAATGTTTAGGATTTATGTAATTGACTCTGTGCATCATGCAAACAAAGAGCTGCGCTAATAGTTACAATTAATACATTTAAAGTCGACACAATCCACTTGCAAACGTGAAATGCAGTACTAGTTGGACACATACAGACATCAAGAACCAGCATATGAATCTCAACAATGGTGATAATCAACAAAATGTTTCATGCTGCAATGCATGCTGGGTAACACCACAGTAAAATCTCCCATCATGCACTGCAGCATGAAAAATTATCGTCACCACTGTTGAGGATCATATGATAAGTGTTCATGTCTAAAACCCTGAGCTGATAACCTTTTATGGCTTACTCGTTGTTGAAGTTTTATTGTGGTATAAATTATGTGGGACTTTTATTCAAAACAGTGATTGCCGATCATCACGATCTGTAGGTAGAAATAATAGACTAATCTGCTAATTCATAGTTTGATGTAGCAATGCACAAACTCTTGCTGTGAAACGTTATAATTGTTTAGAAGCTAATTTTTCTGTATTGGTAAAAGGGTCAAGAAACTATCTAAAGCAAACCTTGATCTCAATTATGGTAGCATTGTGTGTTTTTTTTAATTTATCAATTGATTTTATCCAAGGCTGTGGCTAAAGTCAGATGTATTTCTTGTGTTTCTCTTTTCTTCAATGATGTTGATTGTTAACAGCAGGTGTTCATTACTAATGCACAATCACCATTTAATTAGTCACTTAATTATCTCATTAACTTTAACTCTTTGAGGACTTGGGATATGACTTAAAGACTTGCTTGTGCCTTGAAAGTCCCACCTCTGATATGATGTTTAATGCTATATAGTTATACTAATGAAATGCATAGTAAATATGAAAAACTGGATGACAAGTAATTTCTTATTTCTAAAAAAACAGAGGTGTTACACAGTAAAATCCTGAGTGTTAAATTAACACTGCTCGGAGCATATATGGTCCCACTCTAAAAGAGTGTTAAAGTAAATGAGATAATTATGTGATTAATTAAGTGCTGATTGAGCATTATTAGTGATGAACAGCTGCTGTTAACAAGCAGAATTACTGAAGAAAAGAGAAACACAAGAGCTACAACTGACTTCAGCCACAGCCTGATGAAATCAACTGAAATAAAAGAAGACATTAAATCTCTCACAATCTCTGCAGAAGATAATTAAACAAATCCACAAACAGCATCACCAGCTTCATGCATTACTAACCAGTTAGGCTTTTTTTCTAGAGTATCTAAAACAGAAGTTCTTTATTGACAATTAAGGTTTAGATTTTTTTCTTTTCAACTTACCGTTTTGGTGAATAGTGTTTGCTTTAGTTGCCTCTTGACCCTTTTTTTTTTTTTGAACCATGTGATTTTCTTTAGCTGTTTTAATAAAGTTTATCAAACAGCTATGTCATGGCTTAGGTTTGTGATTCCAGGTAGAACAGCTATGGTCTCATTTTATATGGATGATCATACTTAATTCCTTGTTGATAATTCTATTAAAAAGACTTTGCAAATTTGTGAAATGTTAACTCTAACTATCGGTGTGAAAATTTATAGAAAAAGACTGAAGTTCCTTTTGGAAAGAACCTAAACTTAAATCAGGATTTATAGATCAGGTAGAATTCATTAAGATTTTAGGGCTTTTGATTGGTAACTATATGGAGAAAATGAATTGGGATCAGAGACTCGATATAATTAAATGGAAAGTAAAACAGTGTGAGAATTGAGACCTTACTTTGAGAGGGAAAGTGTTAGTAATAAATGCCAAAATTTTGGCTTCCCTTACCTTCCTAGCTGTAACCTTGCCGGCACCAGTCAATTTGATAAGATCAGTTAAAAAAGTCTTGTTCTGTTTCCTTTGGGGTTCCAAACATGAAAGAATGAGAAGAGAGATATTGTATAAACCAGTAGCTATGGGTGGGCTAGCAGTTCCAGAAATAAGCATTAAATTGGAATCGATGTTTTTGACTCCTATTCTGAAAGCTTGTCTAAGTGAGAATCAAGAAATCTTGTGGCATTGTTTTGCTAAGCTTTGGGTAGGCCAACAGGTAGCCAATGCTTGAAAGATTAAACGTCCACAAAATAAATCTCATGCTGAAGTTAGACCAAATATATACAAAAGGGTGTTATCTTTCTTAAGAAAAGTTAAAGTGTCAGATATCCCTATAGAGAAAGTCAATAGGGTGATGGTGCAAAATATGTTATACCCTGAATTACAGAAGATATATCCACTGGGGAAACTCATTGAGTCTGATTGTATTCAAGTATGGGAGAATGTAAGCAATGTGTTCTTATTTAATTCACATAAAGACATTGCTTGGCAAGTAGTGCATCAAAGTATACCTACTCGAGTGTTTTTGAAAAAAAAGGAATTGTTCAAAGAGTTCACAATGTCCAAACTCTAAATGTGGAGAAGATGAGTCCATCAGCCATCTATTTTGGTCTTGTAAATATGCTAAGGAGGTATGGTTTTCTGTACGAGAATGGTTAACTGACTTATATAGATTCCCAAGTGAAATGGATGTTCTGTATGGAGAGCTGAACAATATAGATCCTGAGGAATGGATTAGATGGTGGACAGTTATCAATGCCATCAAAGAAGGGAAATATTTCTTGCTTTAAAAGATATGATATACCACCGGGAACAGTGATTACCTCAAGCCTCGTTTCAATCAGAGACTATGTGCTAAGAGATAGAAACTCTATATCTTTGATGGAAACACCTAAGAAATGGAAATGTTCAATTCCTTCCCCAATTTTTGAACATTTTGAATGATATGGGAAGAGAATTCTCTTTGTTTCCTACCCTTTTTGAGTGATGTTATAACTGTGTATTGAATTGAATGATAAATAAATGTAAAAAATAAAATATATATGTGACAGCATGATTCTTACAAAAAAAACATTTTATGCATCTGACTGTGACAGCAATCTATCTATAGTGCTTCTATGGTTTCCAAGTTATTGCTGATAAATGATATGTGGTAATAATGTCAGATGACATTACAAAGCTTTTTTATAATATCGGTTCTTAAAGAAGTTTCAAGTTTAGAACTCATAGACATGAAGAATCAGCATGTGAATCTCAGTAATGGTGACAAAATATTCTGATAATTTTTTATATGACTTTTGAACGTCACAAACCAAGGCAGTAAAAAGTCACAACAAAAATAAAAGCAAATTGGGTAGAATATAAGAAAATACTAAAACAATGCAGCTGCATAATTTATTCATGTTGCAAAGCATGCTGGGAGCCATGGATGAGTTATGATTGGTGCACCCAGAATGCAATGCAACATGAAGCTGTCTGATGAACGTCACCATTATTGAGATTTATATGCTGATACTTGATGTCTGCATGTCTGAACAGTATACTTGTGCCAAAATGATGTACATCATCAAAATTCAACCAATAAAAGCTGATCATGCCTGTAGTCTATAACAAATGTGTGTCATGAACACAATTACCACACACAGAAAACATTAATCTTGCGAAATCAGTGGTCAAGAATCCTGCTAAACACTTATCACCACAACGGTGACTACACGTTTTAATATTTTCAATAAATAAATTATTTTTGTTAAGAAAATTGTAGATGCATGACAAAAAAGTCAAACTGGTTAGTAATGTGTGATGCTGTATGTGGAGGTGATTAATCATCTTTTGCTGAGATCTTGAGAGATTTAATGTCTATTATTTCAGTTGATTTAATTTAAGGCTGTGTGTAAAGTCAGTTGTAGTTCTTGTGTTTCTCTTTTCTTCAGTGATTCTGCTTGTTAACAGCAGGTGTTCATCACTAATGCTCAATCAGCACTTAATTAATCACATAATTATCTCATTAACTTTAACACTGCTTCAGTGTTACTTTAACACTCTTTTAGAGTGGGACCATATATCGCCGAGAAGTGTTAATTTAACACTCGGGATTTTACTGTGTATGTGTGTGTTTAGCTACTGATTAAAATTTGTTAAAATGCAGAAATTGTTCCGGTTAGGTTACAGTATTTATAAAGAAAAGTATACAGGGTACATTTCTAAAACTATTTATATGCATATGTATGTATGTCCCTATTTTGATAGCTGTATTCTTTATTATATGTAAAGGATGTTTGCATGGTTTATCTCTGACTTTTTTGTCTCTGTTCCTTTGTCTGTCTGTACTTGTGCCTCGGATTTTATGTCCCTCAACCCATGTCTCTTTCTCACACTCCCTTTTTTCCATTCCAAGGCCTTTGGAGTTTGCTGAACCAGCAAGTCTAGGCAGAGGATGTGTGTGTAGACTTGGACTGGCATGTCAAGACAAGACACATGCGCTGAGGCTAAATATTTTGCATCGTTTCGGCGTCACAAATGCTGACACAAAAACATGTAATTCTGAGTAGTTCCAGCCCTCTATTCTTGATTGAAAAACATTTCATATTTTGAGGACAACTATCGAACACCCAGAGTAGTCTGCTGTATTTTGCCTGTATTTGCTAATATTGTCTGCAGCAGCTGCAACAACATTAGAAGTAACACAGGAACAACTGAAGAGGTAGGAAATATTTTATAGTATATGAAGTTTTAAAAAACTTGCAGGGAAGGTACAGGCAATAAAGTGAGAGAGGCAAGCAAGAGAGGAGAGGAAAAGATTAAAGACTGTTTTTGAATGAATTCAAATTCTGCCTTTGTTTCTGGGACAAAAAGACTGAGATAGAGATACTTAACATACGTCTATCTACAGCATTTTATACAATGTAGGAAGCAGACATTGTTTTGAGAGTGACTTGCCTTAGTAATATTTGATATTGCTTCATAGAACGGTCATGATGCGATTTTGTTCGACCTTCACATTTGTGGAAGG
This sequence comes from Sinocyclocheilus grahami, assembly GCF_001515645.1. Taxonomy (NCBI): domain Eukaryota; kingdom Metazoa; phylum Chordata; class Actinopteri; order Cypriniformes; family Cyprinidae; genus Sinocyclocheilus; species Sinocyclocheilus grahami. The sequence goes on along the minus strand of NW_015505350.1, from coordinate 114,928 downwards.
CTGTTTGATATCTTTTTTTAGAACGTAAGTTGTTCCATGTTCCCACTCTGCTAGATTTAAATGACCAATAAAAAAGCTAATTCAGCTGCTTGAGGGGGTATAATCTTAATACATTCGCACACATATGCACAATGCTCAGTTTTTAGTCATTTTGACTGTTTTTGGATCTCTGCTTAAAACACTTAATAATTGATTTTGTTCTGTTTCATTTCTTGGCAATATCACATGATGATGCCTTGGAACAAAAATATATATTGTTTTATTTTTTTTATGTGTAAGAATGGTATACTCATTCAGTGGTCCAGTACCCTAATTCCCTGTTACATAAGGCCTAGATTTAGATGCAAATTTAAAGAATAAGTTAAGGGTTTAATTAGTCTTAAAGTGTTAAGTTTTGATCCAATTTATAAAGCCAGTATGAATACACTAAAGTGACATTTCTTTCATGAAATGCAACACTGGTAAATGCAAAGATATTTGCATTGCATAGCTTTTCAGTCTAATAAAATTAAAGTTCCACAAAGGTGCCATTATCTTCACATGATAGGCTGATAAGTAACTCAATCCACAATAGGAATAAACCTTTTTAATCTGTTGATATAGATTTAAAATGTCTAGAGAATTGCATGACGGTGGCTAATCTGAGCAGCTGGCTGGAGATGAAATTCTACTGCAATGGCATGGTAATGGACACAGCAATGTTAAAGTACAGAGACTTGCCAAAACATCCAAAGACATGCTGCTGTGAACATGTAAGACATGTTGCTGCTGCACATATAACATTAATTAGCCCCCAACAAAGAATGAAACATGAGAAACGAACAATTCAAGCCAAAATATTCATGCTGCTGAGTGTAGGAAAACAAGCTGCTGTACTGGTAGACATGCATATATCTGCACAGATAGGATGAACATAAACAGCTATATATGGTGAACCCCGGTTGATGGTGAATGCAAGTGCGAATGCTTATTTCACTTTAACCTGTTCTCATATCTGTATCTTAGTCGACATATCCTCATAGCAATTACATACAGACGGCTTGCTGCTGCATAAACACAATTGCATTTATGCTTAGTAATTCACTCCCGCATCAAATTCAAGACTGTTAAACATCACGCTTAGTTAAAAACATATTATTATTTGCTCATTTAGAAAATAATAAGCAGACCATGCAATATGCACAGTGATATGGAATGACAGAGCGTTCACTTATCTTAGATGTTGATTTCAGATGCTTTCTGAAAGCACGCTGCAACTACTACAGCAAACACTGGCCAAGTATTTCACTGTTGAGCAGCAAGCTCATTGGAAGTTGATGCAAAAGAATCGAGAAGGGTATAACTGCAGCCTGGAGATCTCCAAATGGGGGCGGGAACTCCAAAACGGGG
>NW_015505350.1:98813-112887 GCF_001515645.1 Sinocyclocheilus grahami | reverse complement strand
ACAGCGACGTCATTTGTGCGCGGCGTTCAACAACGGAAACAAAGAAGAACAACGTTACCAACAGGAGGATAGAGGACGCTGTGATCGGAGCTGTGTTTTGGTTGTGTCTCGCAGGTTTCACAATAATGGACATGTAAAGTCGACTATACGTAAAGCGATTGAAAGAACGGAAAGGAGGACTAAGAATTTCCAACGACAACTGGCAGTGCTACATTTGCTACAAATGCCTGCACTTCAGCGTCCGTCCATCTATCGCTGTTCTCCATACTTGCAAAATAAGTTGACACAGCGTTTTAAATCATGGCGGGTGAGGGCGTTTTCGTACGCGTTTGGCCAATCAATGTCTACTTATGTCACGATTAGTACCAGTTGTACTGGTTAGACCCTGCTTATCTTTTAATCTATCTACCACATGTCTACCTCACTATGTGGAAATATTTGCATAATGCCACCCAAATGTTCACGCAAAGAAAGAAGGCCTCAGTAACCGCAGTTAGTGTTGAAGCAGCCATGTCAGGGAGACATTGTGTGTTTCTAGGCGAAAGCAAAAGCACTTTATTTGGCCTTCCGGAAGTAGATGCATTTAGGAATCTTTAAGATTACTTACAACAGAACAGCAATGCATTTTATGGACGACCGTTTCGTGAACCTAGGAGAGGAGGTAATTCTGACTTTGCTATGACAATCTGGCGCTTCTGAATCAGCTACTGTTTTGTTATTAGTTTAAGTATTTGCTATTGACTGTTCAAATGAGGCGTTTTGCGCAGTGTGTGTGTGCGCGCGCGCCAGAGAGAGAGAGAGAGACATCACAGTGGAGTCAGCTGTCTTAACCGAGGCTTGTGTACTGCAAACACATACCAGCTTCATCCCTGTGTCTGTCATGCGATTCTATTCCCCTTTCCGGCTCTGTCTTTACATTTATTTTGAAAGATGAAGCTCGCGATTATGGTAAGGGACGTTACATTTCCGACGAGTGCTTGTGGTGTTCGGCCAATTAATGCACTGGGTCAGCTGGCCAATTGATTTTTATCTAAGTCTGTGGCAGAAGTCAGTTGTAATTCTTGTTTCTCTTTTCTTCAGTGATTCTGCTTGTTAACGGCAGGTGTTCATCACTAATGCTCAATCAGCACTTAATTAATCACATAATTATCTCATTAACTTTAACACCGCTTCAGTGTTACTTTAACACTCTTTTAGAGTGGGAATATATATGCTCCGAGCAGTGTTAACTTAACACTCAGGATTTTACTGTGTACATCACAGAATTTTTGTTTACATCAGTAACTTTTAATCAACATCTGTGGAATTCTGTCTTGGCCTTACGAGTTATATATTATATAATATGATTATAATATATAATTTTAATATATATCGTATCGAACCGTGAATTTTGTGAACCGTTACACCCCTAATAGGTATGTGTGTGTGTGTATGTATATATATATATATATATATTCATAATTAATTTTAAAAAATGTTTGAGGCGGGTTTCCGAGATCCTGAAAGTCAAGGGGAAATATTCATGTCCACGCGCGTATCCCTAGATCCTAAACTGGTGCTAGGACCCAGGAGCGCATGTTGCCTTGCGGTCCGGGCACACACATTCCTGCCATACCACAGTGACTTGGACATGATTATTGCAAGTCAGTCAAATGTGTTAAACAGCAGACATCCAACAGCTAAAGAGAGTCCCGGGAAATTCACTTACAAAAACTCTTCCCTTTGACAGATTGAGTAATCCGTGTCAGGATCTTGCTGGGTAAATATGACATACATAATGTTGCTAACTTTGTCGTGTTTTTCAAAGTTTCCTCAGTGGATTCAAATGTAGCGGATGATGTGATCAATGTAACATGTGATGCGTGACTCATGTTTATCAGCTTTCAGCTGGAGTTCAGAACTCTGCATGTGCCAAGCAGGGTTTATTTACGGATAAATTTATTTTTCAAATGCAATGGATTACTTAGTAAAGTACAAGTGTAAAGCTTTTCATGTCTGACTGCATAAAATGTATGCATTAACTGAATGCATTAACATTAACTGCTACGCTTCTATGTTTTGTAATGTTTCATGCTTCCTGTCGATATGGGGTTTTAATAGCTGGCTATAGTGCTTAAGTCAATCTGGGTGGTTCTATTTTTGGTTTCTCGGGTATGTTTCCCTGTTAACTCCTGACTCTGCATGTGCCAAGCAGGGTTTATTTACGGATAAATTTATTTTTCAAATGCAATGGATTACTTAGTAAATGCATAAAATGTATGCATTAACTGAATGCATTAACATTAACTGCTACGCTTCTATGTTTTGTAATGTTTCATGCTTCCTGTCGATATGGGGTTTTAATAGCTGGCTATAGTGCTTAAGTCAATCTGGGTGGTTCTATTTTTGGTTTCTCGGGTATGTTTCCCTGTTAACTCCTCCCGTCATTTAGCTTGTGGTACATTGTTGATAATTATTCATATAACTGGTTTGGTTTTTTAGATACTGCACAGTAAAATCCCTAGTGTTAAATTAACACTTAATGACTTAACGTTAATGAGATAATTATGTGATTAAGTGCTGATTGAGCATTAGTGATGAACACCTGCTGTTAACAAGCAGAATCACTGAAGAAAAGAGAAACAAGAATTACAACTGACATCAGCCACAGACTTAAACCGGGTTCACACTGTGATTTTAAAAAAAAAGTCCTTTAGGATTGTACTTGTCAGACTGTACGAACATGATGATCATGTCACACTGTGGGATCTCAGTGGTCATTATGTCAGACTGTAAATAGGGAATGCCAACCCTGCCATAATTAGAAATAAATAAAGAAATGTAAAAAAGCAAATATAAATAAATATACAAAGAAAAGTAAAAAAGCAAAAATAAATAATTATTTATAATTATTTCCTTATGTATTTTTTTCACATTTATTTTTTTTGCTTTTATTTATTTATACATTTATTTCCACATTTCTGTATTTATTTACGTATTTATTTATTTCCTTATTTATTTATACATTTATTTATTTTTACATTTCTTTGTCCATAAGGTAATGAGGAGGGCGTGTTTTACCTCAGGAATAGCAATCCAGCTTCCCGTAATGGGTTCTCTTGGTGTAGACCGTTTTAGATTCGGATTAATCGGCTGATTAATCACACGTTTTAGGCTGGAAATATCCAGAATTAGATCAAACATGTGTACATGGGAACGAAGCTAGTGAAACACACACGCCATGCATTTAGCCTAAAACACGCTTAATATTCGCGACTGACAACAACGATTGTATGCAGCGATGCAGTGGAGATCACTGTCAAATATCATTCAGCATTCATTTTGAAATTGTCAAATTTTTTCTTGATTACAAGAAAAAAACTTGTTCTTGTTGTGATTTATTTTTTGTTTTTCATTTAATTCATAAGTTAACTGCAAATTAAATGGTTTTGTTTTTTTCAGCAGTCGAAAGTATAGCCTAAATTGTCAGTGATTTCTCTCATTTGAAAGATTATCAAGATTTTGAATTGAAGGACTGAATTAAACGAGGAGCAATACTGTTATTTATTCATTTCCATTTATTGTATTTTTTTCCTTTTCCTCTTTTTTCCCCAAAATTGTTTAAATGCTGGGAAATTTAATATTGTAATTTTGTTTGTTGTATTTTTCTAAATAACATTCTTTGACTTGAAAAAGCAAGATCTATTTTTGTGACTATTTAACCCCAATTTTTTTTTCTTTCAATGCTTTTGTGTTATTGTGTGGCTGGCACATTGTGTATCGGTGGCTTTGTCTTGAGTTTATCTGGCAAGAGAAAAACTAAAATATATAAATATTTTGACTTGACACATTTTGGTCTTGTCCGGCGCCCAAAAACAAAAAATAAATAAATTAAAGTTAAGTTTAACTAACTCAAAATCTAGTTTGGTCTAATTTGGGGGCCGCCACCATTACACATATCCATATATTTTAAGTGGCAGCTTCTCTCTGTAGATAATCACGGTTGTGGGGTTGCATTCTGTTAAAATAACTCAAAAGATAAAAAAGACATGACTGGTCAGAAACCAGTTACAATGTGAAAGTTAAAATTGTAAAAAATAAAATCATTTACCTGGTGAGTGTTTGCTGACAGTCTATGTAGCTGGATGGTTGAGCTCTAGAATATCAATAATGAGGTGGCTTTGACAGTTGTACATTTGGAAAAACAAAAAGGTGGGAATTAAAAACTCTAAACGCTAACAGAAAGAACCATTTCAGCACAAAAGGGTTCTTCAGGATGATATGGTTCTAAATAGAACTGTTACTATGTGTAAAAAAGACCCTTCAAAGAACGATCTTTGAACAAGTCTAGTATAATAAACTGATGCATACAAAATGCTCCACATGGAGTGGGGTCCCTGCAAACAAGCCTTCTCTGGCTGCAGTAACTGTGTATTTCTGAAGCATATTATAGCAAAAGTTGTAAAAAATAAACTGATCTGATGATTCAGTCATTACATAGTGAACTTATTCCCTGATCTCACCCAGAGTTTGATCTCTGAGGACATTATATAGATTTCATTACTTCACATTATAGAAACATTAGTATACAACTACTTGTAATTTTATCCTGCTTTATTTTGAACATTAAGTCATTATGTAGAAATTATCTGGATAGAATCATGTAGACTCACACAGATGTCAAGATTCAGCGTATGAACCTCAACAATGGTGATAGCTCACAAAATATTCAGTTCAATGTTGAACATTACAAAACATGCTTTTCATTGATTGTCACAAGTTGATGTTCATGTGCTATATTTTGAGATCTGTGAGAATCTAAATGATCCCAACCAAAACCTTTCTGCATCAGATACAACATTTCTAAACAAAGCAGGACACTTTATCATACAGATTTGTTCTTGTTGTGATAGCTGTTATAACAATTGTGCTTCAGACACACACATTTACAACAGACAGAAATAAACTATAGTTAAAAAGTCAAGGGTCAGGAACCCAACTAAAACAAGCACTTACCTCCATAATGGTAACTTCAAACTTTATTATTTTCAATAAAACAGCGCTAAGGCTTCCTGGAGGCTAAGTGAGGGTTGCCCATGCAGGGCCAGTGCTCAGGGGCCAACATTTTGCCAATGAGCAAATTCTCAGAGGCTCTGCGCTGGCAGCCCTAAGTGGGCCCGTAAATGGTCAGTGCAGGCTTGTTTGCAGGGGTGTGCTGCAAAATTTAGATGGGTGATTTAAATTTGAAATTGTTTGAAATTTGTGTTTGAAATTTGTATTAAAAACATGCAGGACTATAGCCCAGTTGTCAGGGCCTAGTCATGTCCCTGTCTATAAGTATGATCATTTTATTTTAAATGTATTATCTTTTAAAAGTCAGAAGTAAATCTTGATCATATTCTTGATGTTTTTGTAGCTCTATTGGAATAATTATTTACCTCTTTTCCTTTGCAGATAACATCATCCAATTCCTCTGAACATATCTGTACCTTTTGCCTACCCGTGCAGCAGCAGACATGCATGGTTCTGAGGAGAGCGCATCTGGAACCGTGCTTCACAGGCTTATGCAAGAGCATCTTAGATATGGAACAAGTGGAATCAGAGGAGGGGTAGAAAACGACAGCTCTCAGATGCCAAGCAACTCCACATCTACAGAACACCTACTCCTTCAAAAGGAGGGTCAAGTAGCCCATTCATATCAGCTTATGCCCCTGCAGTCTCAGTCTCGACAGGAACCTCAAGGTCAGGAGCATCAAGTGGACAGCAGCTCCATGGAAAAAAATGGTGGTGTGAGCCAGGGTGCAGGTAGAGAAGTCCAAGCAGCCCAGACTTCACCTGGGTTTGACACCCTGGAGCTTCCATCATATGAGGACGCTAAAATCCAGTCTCAGCTTTACAGAGGGCAGCAAAGTCCGACAGACCCTCAGTCCCAAATCCCTGGCCACAACCACCAGAGTATTGAAAATCCAGATGACCTATCAAACAATTTTCAACAAAATCAGGAGCAGGACTTTCACAAAGAGGGCAATAAAAACATTGTCCACCAAAGTCAGCCGCAACACAACTTGTTTCAGCAGATGCAGCAGTTGTCAACAATGTCTGACAGTCTTGCAAGCTCACATTCCTGTCTGCCATCACTTTCTAACACACACTCACTTTCTTCCCCTCCTTCTCTTTCATCTTCTTACACCTCTCTCTCAGCGGTTCCCATGAAGGCCCTTTTGGAGGGTCAATCATGGGTCCAGCAAGGGGGCACTGGTGGTAAGTTTCTTTGTGATGAAAGTCTGGCAGAGTTAAAACAGGGTCATGTTCGCTCTCTAAGTGAAAGGATCATGCAAATCAGTGTAGAATGCAGTGGAGCTAAGCAAAGTGTAGGACCATCCAATTCACCTTGCACAGAAGACACTACTCTTTGTGGGGCTGATAATACAGCAGATTATCTCTCACTAACTAATAAGACCTCCATGGGTACCCTACAACCACCACCCTTAAACTCTCCACAATGGACTTTGGATCAAAGAGGTCCTCCCCCAGAATATCCCTTTAAGTTCAAGGTACAGACTATGCTTTCGCCTACATTACACCCCAAATCAGATTCTCTGGAACATGGCCACTTCAACAGTGATACCTTGACAGCAGCCATGTTGGAGACAGTACCACTTAGAAATATAGCAAGGTAACGGTAACAGAAACTTTAAGGTGAATTGTGTAAATTCTGCACTACTACACTCTTAAAAATAAAGGTGCTTCAAAAGGTTCTTCACAGCGATGCCATAGAAGAACCATTTTTGGTTCCACAAAGAACCATTCACTCAAAGGTTCTTTAAAGAACCATCTCTTTCTTACCTTTTTGTAATCTGAAGAACCTTTTTTCACCACAAAAAACCTTTTGTGAAACAGAAAGGTTCTTCAAATGTTAAAGGTTCTTTATGGAACCATTTAGACAAAAAGGTTCTTCTATGGCATCTTGAAGCACCTTTATTTTTAAGAGTGTAGCAGCACCAATTGGAACTGCAAAAATAATGGCTTCCAAGCTTATTACGGGTACATAGTGCTGGGCGGTATACTGGTTCATACCGAATACCGGTGTTTATTTTTGTTATGATATGAATTTTTTAAATACCGCAATACAGGATGTCGCTTAAACAACGTTTGGAACGCAACACTGTTTGAAAGGGGTCCCTTTTCACTGTTGCACTGTGGTGAGGGAACAGCTGTACGTGTTACTAAGCGTGAAAGTTCCGAAATTGAAGCTGTAGAACTAATAGAACGTGATGACACAGAAGAACTCATCCACAATATCCACATTGACCGCCACAAATATCCACCGCCCCCCTGCCATCAGCTCCCGCGTCTCACACACACACGAGCGCGACTTTAGCACTAGATTTAGCAACGTTCAGACCCTTTTAGCGGCTTTTTTCCATAGAATATTCATACTGACAAACCTAAAGACTTTTTGGGATAAACCTTAGCTATGGTTCAGTTGGAAGATTTCTCCAGTGCTGTCCCGCGAACGCAAGGTCTGACTTTCCCGGAGAAGTGTCACCTCTCTCTGCGTCTGTTCTGTGCAGTGGCAGAGAAGCAGCGCATTCAGTTGGCCGCAACGCAGCCGACTCGTCAATAAATGGGTACAAAACAGCATTTCCAAGCACCTGTTGCTTACTGATTGTTTGGAATTATAAATATGAGCATAGTTTGTCTGTTAATATCACATGCACATTTTTGTTGTTTTTTTTAGTTTGTTACTCAGACGCAGACAGTGCGCTGCATGAGACAAAAAAGTAATATAGCCAAAACAACCGCATAGCCACTCTTTAGTGTAGATGCATGTTGATTTTATCAGACGATGCTGTGATTGTAAATGAGAATGACTCCTGGTTAACATGTATTAAAAGGGGTCGTGTTTAGTCACTATTTAGTGTGGTATTTTTTGACAATATTCACTCATCATGACAGTAAAATAGGGCATTCTAAGTCAATATACTGCAGTATTTTCTCTCTCAATCAGTAGAAAATATGGTTAACACCCGGTCATGCATGGAAAAAAATAAATACTGTCATGTATCGTGAAACCGGTATAATTTTGAAAAATACTGTGATATAAATTTTTGGTCATACCGCCCAGCACTACGGGTACAGGATTATTACATATTATTGGCTGAGCCAAACACTGATATGTTGGACCTTTAAGACAAACAATGTTTTTAAGGTGGCTCAGTGTTTATGCTGTAAGCCAACATACTAGTGACTTGTTTACAGTTGTCTCTGCATTAAATTAACTCCTGTCTATTGAACTTGTATATGATAAACTGTTTTAAATTCAAAAAGTGTACACACTTCACCTATATGTATTTAATGAACAGGTGTTGGCACATTCCCTTTCTCACATTTCACTTGCTGTCTTTCTGTATTTTAGACAATGTCCTACATCACAGCACCAAACACAGACCAGTCCCATGACTTCTGAGACTTGTATCCTGCCCTCACAGGCTTCTCAGCAACAATATCAGGCTATATCCCTATCTCAGTCCCTGGCATTTCCTCCAGCTCAGACTGGATCTGTGACCCAGGGGCTGTTTTCTTGTGTGGCCCCTTTTGGACAGCCTTTCCCAGGGGAAGCATTTGCCACGGTAAGCCATGGCAAGCAGATGCTGGAGACCCTAAAAGAAGAGAACCAAAGCCTTAGACAAGAACTTCACAAGCAAAATGAGAAGGCCAGCAAACTACAGCAGGTACTTGTCTGTGTGTCTGTCCACCTGTCTGTCTATAATATTAATAGCAAAGAGGAAACAGAATTGGGGGTTCTGATAATCAAAACGGCTCATTATTACAGGCTATTTACTCGAAAGTGCTCTTATAATTCAAACTAATATTGAATTATCCAAAGTAATATTGAAAATTACAGTGTAATTGTTACACATGTGACAGGAAGTAGTGAATAATGGGGGGCAGGGAACTATAATGGGAACATGGTGCTCTGGTGATGAAAATATTGTTGAGCAGTAGCCCAGTATGACTGTAATACAGCACTCTGACACAAGGACATTTGCATGCTTGTTTATGCTGTATTTCCAGTTGGAGGCAGAGACTGTGTGCCTGTCAGATGCATATGAGAGTTTAGTGAAGAGCTCATCCAAACGGGATGCTTTGGAAAAAACCATGAGGAATAAGCTAGAGGCGGAGATCAGGCGTCTTCATGATTTTAACAGAGACTTGAGAGGTGAGATTGTTTAAAATGCCCATGATTTGATTAGAACCTGTGGTTCATACAAATTCGACCAAATTTTATTGCTGAACTTTGTGAGTAGGTAGTTATAGTATTGTATTTGTTTGTTTGTAGATTTAGCTTACTTTAGCTGTTCTTGGGTCCTGTGGCATAGCTTTTTTTCATGTGTTTTTCAGACCATTTGGAAAAAGCCAATCAACAGCTAGCCAGTCAGGAGCTGAAGGGACAAGATGACGGGCACTTGTATCTTTCACAGAGTGGGATTTTGCTTCTTATTGCAAATCATCACATAAATATGCTCACTTTTTGAGTCTGTTCACTGTTAAAAATATGTCTAGCTACCCAAACCATTTCCTGCTTCCCTTCCTTCCTGTCATGTACCTCTTCCTCTCTTGCACTCAAATCTCTATCTATCTATAATTAAAATTCCATTATTGAGCAAGTACATAAAAAAACAGTCACTTAAAAAATCTTATGTCATGCCTTATAGGACTTTCTTTTTTCTGCCAGTCTTGATGTAGAATGACACATGTGCTCACAGGCAAGCACCTTGTACCATAAACCATCGGATTTCCACAGTAGAGCAATGCTAAGTAACAACTCTGGCCTGTCACACAAAGCTAGTTGAAGACAGAATATAAAGTTGACATAACCAAACAATTCCAACCTAATTTGGATCAGGTTTGGTGGGATCAAAATGCTTGCAAAAAAACATTGTCTACATGGGTTTTGATTCAGAGTTTATGTTTAACTCTGAAATGTGTGCACCTGAAAAGTCTGCAGCAAATCAACTTCTCTTCTAAAGATTAAGAAATTGGCATACAAAAAAAGAGTTTTCTCAACCTAAACTTAAACTTACCTAGCCACTGCAGCTTTGTGTAATTGGCAACTACATAAAAAAAAAAAGGTTTCACAGTGCACCTTTAAGTTCTCTAAAACACCTTTTTATTTTGTAATTTGTTTTTCCTCAGGGAGAGAAAGCCTGAAAGATCTGGAAAAATTAGAGATAGAGGCAGCCAGTCTCCGATCAGCCAATGAGGATCAGCGACGACACATTGAGATCTTAGAGCAGGCTTTAAATAATGCTCAGAGTAAAGTCCTTAAACTAGAGGAAGAGGTGAGTCTTAAGGATTATCCTAATGGATTGTTGGTACTCTTTTAAGTAAATATTAACTTCACCATCGCTTTCATCACCATTACGCTTTTCACAAACTAAATGAAACTAGCGTTGTGATTAAAATGATTAGAAATGCATATCTAGCAAATATATGCTTTTAGTAACTTAAGAATATGAAATTGCAGTATGAGCTGTGTGTCATTTGTAGGTTTAAAGTCCCCCTACAGTCACTTATTTTATCCCTTAAAACTCATCTTTCTATTTTAGAGAATATTTATTGAGAAATTAATCCACAGTACAAAAATAAAACAAAGCAAATCTTATGAAATGTGACATTAAACCGTGTATAAATCATTCATTTAAAAATAATGACACTGTCCAACAATGGCACCAGTGGTTAAAGTTTAGAAGGAAGTAGCATTTCTCTTGCCTACCATGAGCCCAGTAAGTTTTAATAAACCCCCTATATGTGTCATTGGTTTGGTGGGGTGTAATTGAGAATTAATAGGAAAAATATAAAGCGAGAAGGCCTGTTACACTAGTTACGTCATAAATCCTGCATCCCCTGATGGCAAGCGACCATTGAATCAATGTTAAAAAACAGTTAATTTGTCAATGTTAATGGCATTGAATTAATATCCCTTTTGCACCCACAAAATTTTTTGAAATTTCAACAAAGCACCATCATTGTGATCAGTGTTTTCTTTAGTTAGGCTCTTGACTCATTGTACTTAAATGCTGGATTTTCATTGCTGTTTGTAGCACTATGGTAATACTAAACAACAAATAAAAATTATGCTGGGTATCAACATATTACAAAAATGATTCAAGACTGCATGTGTTGCAATTGATCTGTTTATGTAGTTAATTTGATGATTCTATGGCAAGCCCTTTTGACTTTTATTCATTCTCAGGATATGAATTCTTGATATCAACAATTCAATTTTTACTAGTTAAAATGTTCATTCTTGATATCAGGAATTAGATTTCTACTAGTAACAATTGCTATTTTTGATATCAGCAACTACATTTCCACTAGTAACAATGTTAATTCTTGATATCAACAATTACTTTTCAACTAGTAAAAACTATAATTCTTGATATCTGTAATTGTATTTTCACTAGTTAAATGTCACCATAGGCTGCCATTCAAAATCAATTGTTGATATCAAGAACTGATTTCTTACTAGTTGAAATTCCAATTTCACATATCAGAAATACAATTCTTACTAGTAAAAACCTTTATTTTTGATATCAGTAATCAGATGGTTACTAGTAGAAATTAAATTGCAGATATCAAGAATTATAGTTTTTACTAGTTGAAAAGTAATTGTTGATATCAAGAATTAACATTGTTACTAGTGGAAATGTAGTTGCTGATATCAAAAATAGCAATTGTTACTAGTAGAAATCTAATTCCTGATATCAAGAATGAACATTTTAACTAGTAAAAATTGAATTGTTGATATCAAGAATTCATATCCTGAGAATGAATAAAAGTCAAAAGGGCTTGCCATAATGATTCTCACCATTGCTGAGGATTGTATGAGGAGTGTTGATGTCTTAATCTTTGTGTATATTTTGCCACAGTAACTTTGCAGTTATGACACAGAATATGTATATTAGTAATGAAAGATCGTCTTCATTACAGCTTTGATACTAATCACAAAAAGTAATATATTCTCCAATTTAAATTTATAGTTAACAATAATAATGAATAACACAATTATTATTAATTATCATTTTAACTTAAAACATGTCTTTCTGTATTAATTCATAAGTGTTTATATTGAAACACTATTGTAAGCACTGCAAGAACATTAACTTAATGGAAAACAAGAGTCAATAGCGCAACTAACACAAACACTGATCACAATAATGGTAGTTTGTTGAAATTTCAAAAAATTTTCAACATGAACCTGTTAACCTGCACCCCCCATGTTGGGACTCACACAGCTAAAAAAAAAAAAAAAAAAAGACCTACCTAACTTAAAATGGTAACAGTTCCTGACAACAGTGTGCTACACACAATTTTGGTGTCTTTGGAAAGAAGACCCTTTGGGCTTTACTATCCATCATCCAGAGTTGATAATGCTCAAAAAGATAAAAAGTTATAGACACTGAAGTGCCTTGAAAAAAATTGTACCACACTGATTTTTTTTTTCATATAAAAATACATGAAATCAGTCCTGGAGCAATCCAGAAAAGTTCAAATTAAATTAAAAAAACAAAAAAACAAAAAAAACATGAAATTAAAGCAAAATCTCCTTATTTAAATAAGCTGAAAACACTGTTATTTTACAGGTATTTCCTGAATTTTTATGATCAAACACCTTTACTGAAAAACAAAAAAACAAAAAAACGGTCAAATGACTGGCAGCACAGGGTGCCAAATAAAAACCTTAAAATTAAAGTGAAATCTCCTTATTTAAACATGCTGAAAACACTGTTAATTTACAGGTATTTCCTAAATTATTACAATCAAACACCTTCACTGTAAAATTAACTAATTAATTAATTAAACGTCACATGACTGGCAGCAACAGAACATGAAACACTAACAGATCTCAGCATCTTCACTTATTACAAACCAGTCTGACTTTATTTATTTCATACAAAACTTCTTATTGAGAATTAACAGAGGTTTAGATGTTAATGTTTTATTGAAAATAATAAAGTTTTAAGTCACCGTTGTGGGCATAAGCATTTGCTTTAGTTGGGATTCTGACGCTTGACTTTTTAACAAAGGTGAGATTTTCAAATCTCAAGTAAGTTTTCAATTCATTTCACAAGTTCTCAAAGAGTTAAAGTTAATGAGATAATGAAGTGAATAATTAAATGAAGATAGTGGGTCTGTGTAATCCGTGTATCATTCGATCATTCTTTTTTTTAAATTTAATATTGAAAGTAGGGTGGGTGGAAAAATTAATAAACAGCTTGAATATTCAATTTCTACATGTGGGCGGGAATTAAACGCCCCTTTCTGCTGATTGGTTAGCCGAAGATCAAATCGTCCCGTCATCAGTTCTTCCGCAGTATCACGCAGCAGAATAATAGTCCTCAGCTGCTGCAGTTGTATGGATTCTTAACACATTTATTGCAACTACATTTAATCTTTTTTCATCAAACAAACAGGCTAATGAATAGCTCGACACAACTCGTGCCAGGGCAGAGGCTAGACAGGACTTTCTTCTGAGTAGATATAAATTATATTCTTTGCATCAGCTGGGCATGGCAGGGTATGATATGACAGCTGTCATAGCCTACCCTGCTCAACCAGTAAGTCTGTTTGTTTAAGAAATTAATTAATTTGTTTCAAAATAAATATTTTAAACACTAAGAAAGAAAGGAAAGAATAATAAATTGGCTTGGGTATATATAGGCCTATGTTGCAAGAACTGTCATTTTGACTGACAACCAGAGAACAACAGATATTAAATAGCCTACTGTTAGAGTTATATAATGTAATCTTGTGTTTTATTAAAATTGATTATAATTGATATCTCAAAAGGATATGCACTTGTGCGCAGCGTGAGCTGCAATGCAAGATTTTCATAAAATATAATAACTTGCCATTTCGTTTTTTTCTCACCAAACCCTCAGTATACCTTCAGAATGCTTGGAATATACGGCACGAGATGCATAGGATTATTTTATGACAGATATGTATCCACTTAAAAAAATAAAAAATAAATAAACTAAAGTCACCATTCTCTGCCATTAAATTGGCAAGCCCGAGCAGGACATTG
>NW_015505350.1:92798-98799 GCF_001515645.1 Sinocyclocheilus grahami | reverse complement strand
TTTGGAAAAAAACAAAAAAACGAAAAAGGATCAGTTTTCTCATTTTTCTACTTTCAATATTAAATAAAAAAACTGATGATCGAATGATACACGGATTCTGAATCCGTGTATCATTCGATCATTCGTTTTTTTATTTAAATAGCCGAAGATCAAACCGTGCCGTCATCAGTTCTTCTGCAGTATCACGCAGCAGAATAATAGTCCTCCACTGCTGCACTTGTACGGATTAATAACCCATTTTATTGCAACTACATTTCATATTTTTCTCATCAAACAGACTAATGAATAGCTCGACACACCTCGTCAGTCAGGGCAGAGTCTAGACAGGTCTTTTTTCTGTGTAGACCAGCGGTTCTTAAAGTGATAGGGGGCCTGCAAAATAATTAGCTATAGCCTAAAGTATTTCCAGACTGTAAAGTGTTTTTTTTAATCATACATAGGCCTACTGTGATTTATTCCAAAGTGATTTATATGATGCATTTAATGTAAAATAATCTAAATGAAGCCTTTTAAAAGACGAGTATTCGTTGTGGTTGATGTTTGTGGCATGTGTCAGAAAGATGCTCAAGGAGACCGAGACCCGCTAAAGCAGCACATTCTGTTGTTCTCTTTATTTTTCAAAGGCATGACATTTTGTAGTTATTTTGAACGTAACGTTACACAAATAAAAATACATTTTACCATACGACTATAAATGACAGAGTATTAAGTTATTTCCCCTCGATGGGGGAAAAAATCCAAGTGAACATCAATCAGTACTCAATATTAATTTAAACTGCATTAAATATGACTGCTGCTTATTTCCTGTGCACTTCAATACTGGTCTGCGCTTGACTGTAGTCGCGTCTGTCTGCTTATTGAGTTTATTTAACCCATCGCAATTTACTGGAACTGTGTGAACTAGAGTGACTACTCACCTTTATGTTGTTCTAAAGGCTTATTACTTAATAACACAAAAATGTCCTGCTCGCACTTGACAATTTAATGGCAGAGAATGGTGACTTTATTTTTTTATATATTTTTTTAAGCGGATGCATATCTGTCGTAAAATAATCCTATGCATCTCGTGGCGTATATTCCAAGCATTCTGAAGGTATACTGAGGGTTTGGTAAGAAACAAACTGAAATTGCAAGCTATTATATTTTATGAAAATCTTGCGTTGCAGTGCGAGAGCGCAGCAGTTCACGCCGCGCACAAGTGCATATCCTTTTGAGATATCAATTATAATACATTTTACACAATACTACATTATATAACTCTAACAGTAGGCTATTTAATATCTGTTGTTCTCCGGTTGTCAGTCAGAATGGCAGTTCTTGCGTGAACATAGACCTATATATACCTAAGCCAATTTATTATTCTTTTCTTTTTGTTTTAGTGTTTAAAATATTTATTTTGAAATGAATGAATTAATTACTTAAACAGACTTACTGGGTGAGCAGGGTAGGCTAAGACAGCTGTCATATCATACCCTGCCATGCCCAGCTGATGCAGTGAATAGAATTGATATCTACACAGAAGAAAGCCCTGTCAAGACTCTGCACCGGTACGAGTTGTGTCGAGCTATTCATTAGCCTGTTTGTTTGATGAAAAAAGATTAAATGTAGTTGCAATAAATGCGTTAAGAATCCATACAACTGCAGCAGCAGAGGACTATTATTCTGCTGCGTGATACTGCAGAAGAACTGATGATGGCACGGTTTGATCTTCGGCTGACCAATCAGCAGAAAGGGGCGTTTAATTCCCGCCCACGTGTAGAAATCCGATATTCAAGCTGTTTATAAATTTTTCCACCAAAGAACGAAAAACGAAAATTTAAGCTGAATCCTCGTTTTTCGTGTTTTGGAGAAAAACGAAAACACGAAAAAGGAGCCGTTTTCTAATTTTTCTGCTTTCAATATTAAATAAAAAAACGAATGATCGAATGATACACGGATTATTCTGTGTAACCCTTTGTAGTTCTTTGTTCAATTCGCACCATCAAAATGAACCAAATGAAAAGTTGGCTTCAAAATTTCATTTTCAATTTCTTTGGAGCAATTTACAAACGAATAATGGTCTCTCATTTTAATTTTCAATTTTATGAGTTTGGATTGTTGCACCCGAATCTGATTTTTGAACTAACATAAAAAATTACTCATTATTCTGATTTTCCTCTTCTCTGTTTTGCGCTCCCGGTTGGACCGTACCAGTGGGGGGAGCGGGGGTGGGGATGTGGATGTATTTACCATAGGTATTTACCCAGAGCACTGTATGGCTGTATCAGGCGAAGAGTGAACCAACTCCGGGGTAAGGCTAAAAGCAGCCAAATGTATTAAACATCATAAACCCGTCTTTTTAGACAATAACAAGACATGGGTGTCATGTAGGCTAAAAAAATGTTTAATTGGACTGAATTTGTATTTAACGTGATTACAATTTAATAAAAACGTTAGAAATTGATAATTAGCCTATATAATGTTTCCTTTCCATGGTTATTCAAACAGCGAATAAATTATATATAGAAAGTGACATTATCACTAACATTGATCCATCGCGAGTTTAAGCACTCACAAAAAAAAAAGATTGTTATAATCACTGAAGCTGTATACACTGTGGAATGAATCTCTTACTTACATTGTACATACATCTGCGCTTTGTTGTTTATTATGAGAGAATTCGCAAGAGAATTAGCTTTTAATTTAATGTATTCAGTCAGCGAACGCACACGCGCACTCAACAAAACTGATGAGTTTCAACAATGACTCATCTGAACTCCTCTGATTGGCCATTGCATTCCTCAATGGCTTCAATGGCTCAACAGAATTGTGTGTGATTGGTTAAAATGCACAACACGGTAAAAACGCCTAAAATTAAATATGGTGCACCATGAGCAAATCTTAATTTAATGCCGCAATCGACACTGTCTATTCATATTAATTTTGTTAGCAACAGACGTAATAGATTTAATTTGTTTGTGCAGGGGCATTTTTGTCTAAGTTAGTGGCATTTTTGCCTCAAGCCCCCAGGCCAGGGGAAGGATAAGCCTTCCCTAGCCTTACACATGCTCCGCCTATGCACATAATACATCAATCTAAAACGCGGCGCTCAAGTTTAAAGAAATTCAGCTTCTAAAAACAAGTCTCTAGACCTTGCGGTTTAAAAAATAAAAAATAAACTTCCTCTGACCTGTCTCGTGACCAAAACACTATCTGTGTGAACCCAGTATTCTAATAGTAGACACCAGGTTTGGTTATGGTCCGACAAATACGTGAATGGGCCACATATGTTTTTGTTGTTGTTTTTTTACTTTGTGCTACGTCATCGCCCCCTTTCGTTACCTCAGCCGCCCCCTCATCCGTGCTGCCTGACGCAGGCTCTGAGGACGCGAATATTATTGGTCATTATGTAATATCAGCATGTGGTGTATGCCATGCCTCATCTTATTCGTTTTTGTTAATAAACGTTTTGTAAGCTTGTTTGTCATTTTATCTTACTGTTTTATTGTTGTTGTGCTTTTTAATTAAAAATAACAATGAATCCATCTTTTGTTTTAGTCTTAAAAAGTGAAAGGTGCATAGATGTATGCAAAACAGACTAATAACAGATTATCTTTTATTGTAAAACGTGACAAGATCGCGAAATCGTCCGAAGCCCGGTGTTCTGTCGATTTGTGCTACCCTGTCAGATTTTGCTACCTCCTATTAAACAGTGGGTAGTACAATTCAACAAGGAAAAATGCTACCTGTAAAATTATGGTTTATTAACGTCTACACCTACCCCAACCCTAAACCCACCCTTGTAATGCAAATACAGTAATTATGTTATATTCCCGGTTGTGGCTGGAAGGGATACAACTATAGGAAACCAACAATAACTATTTTTTTCTACATATAAGATTGTGTTTTATTAAAGATTACACCTACCCCAACCCTAATCCTACCCTTACAGTAATGCAGATACATTAAATATTGTTGTTTAGTGTGAGAAAAAGGACGCAATACTGATGTGCGTATGCGCAGTAAACCCTGGTAGGACAATCTGACAGGTAGGATAAAATGTCAGGACACCTGTTTATAACATAGCAAAAGAGGAAAAAGAATGGGTTGTTAACCACTTTCATTTTCATATAACTATAAACCATGAAAAAAGTTCATCAGCATGCACTGATTAATCCCATGTTGTAGGAAAAAAAAAACCATGCTCGTGCAACCAACTGAGAAAGGTAGTCGCAAAAAAGCGACCAGTGGGAAGAATGAGTCTGGAGCCCTGAATTGCCCAGCTTCCTCTGTCAATGATCTAGCACCTCCTCAGCACCTGCGTTCAAAATTCCCAAACACATAAAATTAAAATGAGAGACAATTATCCATTTGTAAATTGCTCCAAAAGAAATTGAAAATGAAAGTTTGAAGCCAGCTTTTCATTTGGTTAATTTTGATGGTGCGAATTGAACAAAGAACTGCAAAGGGTTACACGGACCATTGTGCATTAGTAATGAACACCTGCTGTTAACAATCACCACCATTAAAGAAAAGAGAAACACAAGAAATACATCTGACTTTAGCCACAGCCTTGGATGAAACAAGCTGAGAAAAAAAGAAACTGCACACCATAATTGCGGTCAAGGTTTGCTTTAGACAGTCTCTTGACCCTTTTGCGAATTCAAAACAATTACAATGCTTTTTCACAGCAAACGCTTGTGCATTGCTGAATCAAACATTGAAGAATCAGCTGAGCTTACACTTTTTATCTGTAGTTCATGATGAATGAACATACAGAAAGTGGTCTTTCTCTGGTTTATTGACTGATATTCAGCATTATTGAATTTAAGAGAGAGAAAGAGAGAAAAAAAACAAATGCCACCACGAGGTTCCATTATTAAAAGTTGCAAATTATTGATCGCGCAGGATTTTAGATATGTAGATATGACATACGATCCTCAACAGTGGTGGTGGTGGTGACAATTTTTCATATTTTGAAAATGATGATGGGAGTTTTTACTATGTAACCAGTACTATGCATGCCCAGCATGCATTGCAGCATGAAACATTTTGATGATTGTCACCATTATTGAGATTCATATGCTGGTTCTTGATGTCTGTGTGTCCAATCTGCTCTTGAGATCAATTGTTCAGGTGTGCTTCATAAATTTAATATTCATTCACTTAACATTTAGAGATTCACTTTGATTGCATACTGCTGTTTTTCAGGGTTGATTATGCAAAGCCTGATCACATTAACGAATATTAACTAGATTGATTGTAATCTGGCCAGATTGTAATGACCAACTCTCCTCACATAATAACAGTTATATTCTCCTCAAGTAGCGAGAAATCTAACATAAAAGTTACGTTTCAAGAGCCCAACTAAAACAAACACTGTTCTCCATGATGGTAGCATCATTTTAACTAATTAAACATCAACATCTGATCCTCTGTAATTCTTAATAACAGCAGGTGTTTATCACTAATGTACAATCATCATTTAATTAGTCACTTAATTATCTCATTAACGTTAACTATTTGAGGACTTGGGATATAACTTGAAGACTTGCTTGTGACTTGAAAGTCCCAACTCTGCTTTTTAATGTCAGCTTTTCTTTGGCTGCTATAAATTGCGTGTTTTTAAAGCATGTTTGTTATAGCAAACATTGCTAGTGAAGAATCTGATCAGATAAACCTTGTTATTTATTGATGATGAGTTAGTCAACATATAGCCTGATCACATCATGAGCGTTGTCTCTGAATTTGTTAGATTTTAATGTTGCTTTTTTTACCGCAGTCTTGTGAAGTCAGTCAGGGATTCACTTTATATTTAATCATTATATAGTGTCTTGGAGGCTTTTTGACACAAACGTCAAGAATCAGCACATGAATCTCAACAAAAAGCTTGTTTTGTGATGATCAGAGCTGATCTGAATATTTTGTTGATTGTCACTATTGTTGAGGTTCATGTGCAGATTCTTGAAGTTTGTGACTCTGTCAAAGGCTTATTATGATAAGCATTTCACTGTTTTTTTTT
>NW_015505350.1:70026-91888 GCF_001515645.1 Sinocyclocheilus grahami | reverse complement strand
AACTCTAACAGTAGGCTATTTAATATCTGTTGTTCTCCGGTTGTCAGTCAGAATGGCAGTTCTTGCGTGAACATAGACCTATATATACCTAAGCCAATTTATTATTCTTTTCTTTTTGTTTTAGTGTTTAAAATATTTATTTTGAAATGAATGAATTAATTACTTAAACAGACTTACTGGGTGAGCAGGGTAGGCTAAGACAGCTGTCATATCATACCCTGCCATGCCCAGCTGATGCAGTGAATAGAATTGATATCTACACAGAAGAAAGCCCTGTCAAGACTCTGCACCGGTACGAGTTGTGTCGAGCTATTCATTAGCCTGTTTGTTTGATGAAAAAAGATTAAATGTAGTTGCAATAAATGCGTTAAGAATCCATACAACTGCAGCAGCAGAGGACTATTATTCTGCTGCGTGATACTGCAGAAGAACTGATGATGGCACGGTTTGATCTTCGGCTGACCAATCAGCAGAAAGGGGCGTTTAATTCCCGCCCACGTGTAGAAATCCGATATTCAAGCTGTTTATAAATTTTTCCACCAAAGAACGAAAAACGAAAATTTAAGCTGAATCCTCGTTTTTCGTGTTTTGGAGAAAAACGAAAACACGAAAAAGGAGCCGTTTTCTAATTTTTCTGCTTTCAATATTAAATAAAAAAACGAATGATCGAATGATACACGGATTATTCTGTGTAACCCTTTGCAGTTCTTTGTTCAATTCGCACCATCAAAATGAACCAAATGAAAAGTTGGCTTCAAAATTTCATTTTCAATTTCTTTGGAGCAATTTACAAACGAATAATGGTCTCTCATTTTAATTTTCAATTTTATGAGTTTGGATTGTTGCACCCGAATCTGATTTTTGAACTAACATAAAAAATTACTCATTATTCTGATTTTCCTCTTCTCTGTTTTGCGCTCCCGGTTGGACCGTACCAGTGGGGGGAGCGGGGGTGGGGATGTGGATGTATTTACCATAGGTATTTACCCAGAGCACTGTATGGCTGTATCAGGCGAAGAGTGAACCAACTCCGGGGTAAGGCTAAAAGCAGCCAAATGTATTAAACATCATAAACCCGTCTTTTTAGACAATAACAAGACATGGGTGTCATGTAGGCTAAAAAAATGTTTAATTGGACTGAATTTGTATTTAACGTGATTACAATTTAATAAAAACGTTAGAAATTGATAATTAGCCTATATAATGTTTCCTTTCCATGGTTATTCAAACAGCGAATAAATTATATATAGAAAGTGACATTATCACTAACATTGATCCATCGCAAGTTTAAGCACTCACAAAAAAAAAAGATTGTTATAATCACTGAAGCTGTATACACTGTGGAATGAATCTCTTACTTACATTGTACATACATCTGCGCTTTGTTGTTTATTATGAGAGAATTCGCAAGAGAATTAGCTTTTAATTTAATGTATTCAGTCAGCGAACGCACACGCGCACTCAACAAAACTGATGAGTTTCAACAATGACTCATCTGAACTCCTCTGATTGGCCATTGCATTCCTCAATGGCTTCAATGGCTCAACAGAATTGTGTGTGATTGGTTAAAATGCACAACACGGTAAAAACGCCTAAAATTAAATATGGTGCACCATGAGCAAATCTTAATTTAATGCCGCAATCGACACTGTCTATTCATATTCATTTTGTTAGCAACAGACGTAATAGATTTAATTTGTTTGTGCAGGGGCATTTTTGTCTAAGTTAGTGGCATTTTTGCCTCAAGCCCCCAGGCCAGGGGAAGGATAAGCCTTCCCTAGCCTTACACATGCTCCGCCTATGCACATAATACATCAATCTAAAACGCGGCGCTCAAGTTTAAAGAAATTCAGCTTCTAAAAACAAGTCTCTAGACCTTGCGGTTTAAAAAATAAAAAATAAACTTCCTCTGACCTGTCTCGTGACCAAAACACTATCTGTGTGAACCCAGTATTCTAATAGTAGACACCAGGTTTGGTTATGGTCCGACAAATACGTGAATGGGCCACATATGTTTTTGTTGTTGTTTTTTTACTTTGTGCTACGTCATCGCCCCCTTTCGTTACCTCAGCCGCCCCCTCATCCGTGCTGCCTGACGCAGGCTCTGAGGACGCGAATATTATTGGTCATTATGTAATATCAGCATGTGGTGTATGCCATGCCTCATCTTATTCGTTTTTGTTAATAAACGTTTTGTAAGCTTGTTTGTCATTTTATCTTACTGTTTTATTGTTGTTGTGCTTTTTAATTAAAAATAACAATGAATCCATCTTTTGTTTTAGTCTTAAAAAGTGAAAGGTGCATAGATGTATGCAAAACAGACAATTATCTTTTATTGTAAAACGTGACAAGATCGCGAAATCGTCCGAAGCCCGGTGTTCTGTCGATTTGTGCTACCCTGTCAGATTTTGCTACCTCCTATTAAACAGTGGGTAGTACAATTCAACAAGGAAAAATGCTACCTGTAAAATTATGGTTTATTAACGTCTACACCTACCCCAACCCTAAACCCACCCTTGTAATGCAAATACAGTAATTATGTTATATTCCCGGTTGTGGCTGGAAGGGATACAACTATAGGAAACCAACAATAACTATTTTTTTCTACATATAAGATTGTGTTTTATTAAAGATTACACCTACCCCAACCCTAATCCTACCCTTACAGTAATGCAGATACATTAAATATTGTTGTTTAGTGTGAGAAAAAGGACGCAATACTGATGTGCGTATGCGCAGTAAACCCTGGTAGGACAATCTGACAGGTAGGATAAAATGTCAGGACACCTGTTTATAACATAGCAAAAGAGGAAAAAGAACAGGTTGAATGTTAACCACTTTCATTTTCATATAACTATAAACCATGAAAAAAGTTCATCAGCATGCACTGATTAATCCCATGTTGTAGGAAAAAAAAAACCATGCTCGTGCAACCAACTGAGAAAGGTAGTCGCAAAAAAGCGACCAGTGGGAAGAATGAGTCTGGAGCCCTGAATTGCCCAGCTTCCTCTGTCAATGATCTAGCACCTCCTCAGCACCTGCGTTCAAAATTCCCAAACACATAAAATTAAAATGAGAGACAATTATCCATTTGTAAATTGCTCCAAAAGAAATTGAAAATGAAAGTTTGAAGCCAGCTTTTCATTTGGTTAATTTTGATGGTGCGAATTGAACAAAGAACTGCAAAGGGTTACACGGACCATTGTGCATTAGTAATGAACACCTGCTGTTAACAATCACCACCATTAAAGAAAAGAGAAACACAAGAAATACATCTGACTTTAGCCACAGCCTTGGATGAAACAAGCTGAGAAAAAAAGAAACTGCACACCATAATTGCGGTCAAGGTTTGCTTTAGACAGTCTCTTGACCCTTTTGCTAATTCAAAACAATTACAATGCTTTTTCACAGCAAACGCTTGTGCATTGCTGAATCAAACATTGAAGAATCAGCTGAGCTTACACTTTTTATCTGTAGTTCATGATGAATGAACATACAGAAAGTGGTCTTTCTCTGGTTTATTGACTGATATTCAGCATTATTGAATTTAAGAGAGAGAAAAAAAACCACTAAACAAATGCCACCACGAGGTTCCATTATTAAAAGTTGCAAATTATTGATCGCGCAGGATTTTAGATATGAACACTTATCATACGATCCTCAACAGTGGTGGTGGTGGTGACAATTTTTCATATTTTGAAAATGATGATGGGAGTTTTTACTATGTAACCAGTACTATGCATGCCCAGCATGCATTGCAGCATGAAACATTTTGATGATTGTCACCATTATTGAGATTCATATGCTGGTTCTTGATGTCTGTGTGTCCAATCTGCTCTTGAGATCAATTGTTCAGGTGTGCTTCATAAATTTAATATTCATTCACTTAACATTTAGAGATTCACTTTGATTGCATACTGCTGTTTTTCAGGGTTGATTATGCAAAGCCTGATCACATTAACGAATATTAACTAGATTGATTGTAATCTGGCCAGATTGTAATGACCAACTCTCCTCACATAATAACAGTTATATTCTCCTCAAGTAGCGAGAAATCTAACATAAAAGTTACGTTTCAAGAGCCCAACTAAAACAAACACTGTTCTCCATGATGGTAGCATCATTTTAACTAATTAAACATCAACATCTGATCCTCTGTAATTCTTAATAACAGCAGGTGTTTATCACTAATGTACAATCATCATTTAATTAGTCACTTAATTATCTCATTAACGTTAACTATTTGAGGACTTGGGATATAACTTGAAGACTTGCTTGTGACTTGAAAGTCCCAACTCTGCTTTTTAATGTCAGCTTTTCTTTGGCTGCTATAAATTGCGTGTTTTTAAAGCATGTTTGTTATAGCAAACATTGCTAGTGAAGAATCTGATCAGATAAACCTTGTTATTTATTGATGATGAGTTAGTCAACATATAGCCTGATCACATCATGAGCGTTGTCTCTGAATTTGTTAGATTTTAATGTTGCTTTTTTTACCGCAGTCTTGTGAAGTCAGTCAGGGATTCACTTTATATTTAATCATTATATAGTGTCTTGGAGGCTTTTTGACACAAACGTCAAGAATCAGCACATGAATCTCAACAAAAAGCTTGTTTTGTGATGATCAGAGCTGATCTGAATATTTTGTTGATTGTCACTATTGTTGAGGTTCATGTGCAGATTCTTGAAGTTTGTGACTCTGTCAAAGGCTTATTATGATAAGCATTTCACTGTTTTTTTTTAAATATTTAATGTGTAATGTGTTTACAGTGTACTCTACTGAAATTTAAAGTTGGTCATTATGGAAAGCCAAATGATTTCCAAGGTGGTACTTGGTACAAAAAGTTTGAGAACCGCTGTGCTTTGGACATGTCTGATATCCACAGGAGTTTACATCACCTGGGACAGATTTTAGGCTGCAGTTATGAACCATTACTTGTGTGCTATCTCTGAACAGAGTTTGTGTTTTATTATACAGAATGGGCTCATGGCAATAGATCAATTGAACTTTTAATCTCCTATCTTTACAATCCAGCCACATACTGACTGAAATTTAAAGTTGGTCATTATGGAAAGCCAAATGATTTCCAAGGTGGTACTTGGTACAAAAAGTTTGAGAACCGCTGTGCTTTACCAGTAAAATGACACCTTGGACATGTCTGATATCCACAGGAGTTTACATCACCTGGGACAGATTTTAGGCTGCAGTTATGAACCATTACTTGTGTGCTATCTCTGAACAGAGTTTGTGTTTTATTATACAGAATGGGCTCATGGCAATAGATCAATTGAACTTTTAATCTCCTATCTTTACAATCCAGCCACATACTGATTGTAAGGCCACATTCGTAAGGATTATTAAATAATTATTCATTTAATTAATTAAATAGTTATTATTAATTTGTTGATGATTTGGATTAAGGAGTGACCTGATATAAAACTCCCACTAAACAGTGTCAGTCATCTCAAGTAAATCTCTCTTCTGTCTGTCTGTGTGCTGTAGTTGAGTAAAAAGCAGAAGTATGTGGAGAGGGTGGAGCGGTTGCAGCAGGCACTAGCACAACTCCAAGTCGCATGTGAGAAACGTGAGCAGCTGGAACGACGTCTGCGTACTCGCCTGGAGAGAGAACTAGAATCATTGCGAATGCAACAGGTCAGTGCTTGAAACTTCTTCATTAGAGTACCAACACTTGTAAATTTTAGGGTTTATACAACTGGAAATATTTTTGGTTTGTTTTCATTTATTTTTGTTTTATAGTTCTTGCCACAATCTATTTTCTATTTTTAATCAGATTTATAGAAAATTGTGCCTTAAATTCCCAAAGCCCCCAGTGAGCAAGTCAAAAGTGACTTGCTGACTGAAGGAGAAATCATTCTTTCATTAAATCTCTCAATATTTCAGTAGAAGATAATTAAACAACTCCACAAACAACATTACCAGCTTCATGCATTACTAACCAGTTAGACTTTATTTCTGGAGTATCTAAAACAGAAGTTCTTTATTGAGAATTAAAGGGGTCATATGATGCGATTTCAGTTTTTCCTTTCTCTTTGGAGTGTTACAAGCTCTTGGTGCATAAAGAAGAT
This sequence comes from Sinocyclocheilus grahami, assembly GCF_001515645.1. NCBI lineage: Eukaryota > Metazoa > Chordata > Actinopteri > Cypriniformes > Cyprinidae > Sinocyclocheilus > Sinocyclocheilus grahami. The sequence continues at coordinate 85,801 of NW_015505350.1, read as the reverse complement.
CTGTAAAGTTGCAAAGACTAAAGTCTCAAATCCAAAGAGATCTTCTTTATAAAAGCTAAGTCAACCACGCCTACCTAAAATGGCTCGTTCTAACACGCCCCCACATGTCTACATCACGATGTGGGAAGATTTGCATAACGCCGCCCAAATGTTCACGCAAAGAAAGAAGGCGTAACTTTTATTCTCGCTGTAGTATTGTTTTTGCCACCGCAGCCATGTCGTGAAGGCGCTGTGTGTTTCGTTGTGAAACCAAAATTACTTTGTTTGGCCTTCCAAAAGAGGACGATATCTGCTTCATCATGCCTGGAACTGATCCGTGCTGGTCGCTGAGGAAATACATCAACTTCGTGCTTTGGATTTCCGGATCGGCTTTCACCATGGACGAAGCGGAGTCCAGCCTGGGGTCATCACATGTGGTTGCCACAAGCCCGCCGGCCGCTCCTTCGTCGAATCCGCCGGTGGGCATGACCCATTCTCAAGCCTGACCGCAAAATTTTAAGGCACAATAAATTAAGGCTCAATTTTCTATAAATCTGATTAAAAATAGAAAATAGATTCTCTGCTCACTCAAGTCCGCCCGCCACCGCTCACTCAAGCCAGCCTCTGCTCACTCTAGACCACCGGCCGCTGCTCACTCTAGCATGCCGCTTGTTTCGTTGTGAAAGCGAAACTACTTTGTTTGGCCTTCCAATATTCATATTTCCCCATGAGCTGATTCGCTACAGAAGCAAGTCTTCAAGTCATATTCCAAGTCCTCAAAGGGTTAAAGTTAATTATATAATTAAGTGACTAATTAAATTATGATTGTGCATTAGTGATGAACACCTGCTGTTAACAATCAACATCATTGAAGAAAAGAGAAACACAAGAACTACATCTGACTTCAGCAGCAGCCTTGGATGAAATCAACCGAACCCCCCCCCCCAAAAAAAAACACACAAACACACGATGCCACTATAATTGTGGTCAAGATTTGCTTTAGTTGGGCTCTTGACCCTTATATTAATTCAAAATAATTTGCTTCTAAGTGATTGCAATGTTGTTTCGCAGCAAACATTTGCACACAATGCAATTGTTGGATCAAACCTTGAAGCTGCAGATGAGCTTAGACTTTCTGCCTATAACTTATGATGACTGAACATCATGAAGTGGTCTCCTTTTGGTTTATTGACTGATGTTCAGATATTACTGAACTGTGAAAAAATAAAAAAATCCCACTAAGCTTTTGTTGATTGTCACCATTGTTGAGATTCATATGCTGGTTCTTGATGCCTGTGTGTGTCTTAATTCTACAGAGGCTGAGAAGTGTTTTACAAATCACAATTCTGAAAACAAAATAACAAATTACAAACGCAAATCTAAGTAACATTTCAGAAAACACAATGACAAATTCAAAAACTAAGTCAGTCAGAAAACACAACGACAATTCAGACAAACCGGAAAAGGTAGGTATAGTTTGAGACAGCGCCATTGGTTTGGGATTACTCCCCGCTGCCTGGACTAGACGTATACGTATACAGGGAAGAACCAGCCGAAGAACAGCAGAGTCGTGATAGAAAGTTCGGAGATGGTATTAAAGTAGCTCAGTTTAAATGTTTTGTATGAATTGTCCTTACTATGGAATAAAAAAATACGGGGTGTTTATTTACATTTAGTTAAAAGTGACTGTAGCGCATCAGCTCCAGTGGAGCAGATGGTTAAGTGCTTGACTTTGGCATTTTGACGCGATCGACCCGGATCCGATCCCACCTTTTGCCAAACTTTTTTTTCCTCCCTTTTCAAATCTCGTATTAGCAATGGATTCTATTTACACTAAGTGAAAAAAGCAGTATTTTTAGCAATATGCTATTTACACTAAGTGCAAATACCTAGTTACACTATGTTAAAATAGCAGGATTTCTACTATCAAGTATACTACTTGTTGCAAATAGTGGCAATTATCTGCACTTCAGTATTGCAGTACATTATAAAACCATATACAATAATAACGTATTGAGTGTAAATTATAATTTTAATTATTAAATGGATGCCACCTTATTGGTACAATAAAGCCCTCCCTACACCTACCCTAACCCTACCTCATACTTTATTTTCAACTTTTTGATTATTTCCTTAATTTTTATTGAAAATAAATGCCTTTACGATGTGATAAGAGATTTGAAAAGTTTGGCAAAAGGTGGGATCGAACCCCTGATCGATCGCGTTAAAAAGCAAAAAGCACACACTTAACCTTCTGCACCACTGGAGCTGATGTGTTACAATCCCTTTTAACTAGACAATAGTTAGACAATTACTAGACACCCCGTATTTTTTATTCCAGAGTAAGGGCAATTCATACAATACATTTAAACTGAGCTACTTTAATACCATCTCCAAACTTTCTACCAGGACTCTGCTGTTCTTCAGCTGGTTCTTCCCCGTATAATAGCACTGGAGATCAAATGCTTATATGCATTTCTAAGATTTAAAATACATTCGACGTAACTATTAGAACAGCACTTTCTTTAATATGCTGTAGTTACACAGAATTGATTATGCATAACATAACTTTATATAACATTTTTTGATTGTAATTAGGTCAGCTCATGATAACTATTTCATCATATAAAAACGGCTAATAGCTACTCACTGCATAGCACTGATCTCTCTGTGTCACATCACCTCATGCATTGCAATGAAGAAAGATTTAACACATTGTCAAGGGTCAAGAGCGCAACTAAAATAAACACTGATCTCCATGATGGGGACATCATTTTAACCAATAAAACATCAACAGCTGATCCGCTGTAATTCTCAATAACAGCAGGTGTTCATCACTAATGTACAATCGTCATTTAATTAGTCACTTAATTATCTCATTAAATTTAACTCTTTGAGGACTTGTGATATGACTAATGGTTAGAGAGTCGGACTCGTAACCCAAAGGTTTTTTTGCGGGTTCGAGTCTCGTACTGGCAGGGATTGTAGGTGGGGGGAGTGAATGTACGGCTCTTGCTCCCACCTTCAATACATGACTGAGGTGCCCTTGAGCAAGGCACCGAACCCCCAACTGCTCTCCGGGCGCCGCAGCAAAAAAAAATGACTGCCCACTGCGCCGGGTGTGTGTTCATGGTGTGTGTTCACTGCTATGTGTGTGCACTTTGGATGGGATAAATGCAGAACACTAATGCCTAGTATGGGTCACCATACTTGGCCACATGTCACGTCACTTATGATTTGAAGATTTGCTTGTGACTTGAAAGTCCCAACTCTTAGAGTAGTGCTTGTTGTTTGTCATTTCTCCGATCACAAATGCAGACATGGTTTTATGTTTACGCAGCGCGATGCAATGCAATGCGTAAAAATACAGTATAAGTCATTATAATCCATAATTATGTCCCCACTGGATGCAACAAATGCCACGTTTATAATGGGTTTGAATGTTTTTGTCTCATTGCTCCGGCCGGGACAAGGCATCACAATATGGTAAGGGGCGTAACATTTCCATCATACGCTTGAGGTATTCGGCCAATCACAACGCACTGGATAGCTGGCCAAAGATAGCTAAACTCTGCAGGACACGGCCCTCCAGGGCCGAGTTTGGGCACCCCTGATATAAAACTCATGGCTCCTAGCATCAGAGGTGGAAAGTCCAGGGGTCGGAAAGTAAAAGTCCTGCCATATGTTTATTCCACCCATGAACTCAGCCAACTGATTTCACCAGAGGTGGGACCAAGTCATTCCTTTCAAGTCACAAGCAAGTCTCAAGTCAAATCCCAAGTCCTCAAAGAGTTAAAATTAATGAGATAATTAAGCGACTAATTAAATGATGATTGTGCATTAGTGATGAACATCTGCTGTTAACAAGCAGCAGAAATAAAATACATTAAATCTCTCAAGATCTCAGCAGAAGATGATTAATCATCTCCACAAACAGCATCACCAGCTTCATGCATTACTAACCAGTTAGACTTTATTTGTCATGCGTTTAAAAATGTCTTTATAAGAATTACCAGAGGTTTAGATTTTATTGAAAATAATCAAATTTGAAGTCACCGTTGTGAAGATAAGCATTTGCTTTAGTTGGCCTCTTGACCCTTGACATTAGTAATATGTAGTTTGAATCTCTTAACAGACTCAGGTAACGGAGCATTTGTGCAATGTAGTACCAGCATATGTGATTAACAATGTGCATCTTCTTACAGTCATGACAAAAATTGAAACAGTCATGAAATTTTAAAAACAGTCGTTTCCAAGTCTGGAAAAATTTTGGAAAAGTCATGGATTTCTTCCCTTAAATCTCTGTATAATAGAATTATGTTTAATCTGTTTGAGTTTATAATGAGGGAAATTCCTGCAAACATATTCAATAGAGCATGTAGGTGCACCAATCATAACTCATCCATGGCTCCCAGCATGCATTGCATCATGAAAAAATTATGCAGCTGCATTGTCTTAGTATTTTCTTTTATTCTTACTATTTGCTTTTATTTTTGGCATTTATTGATAGGATACTAGTGATACAGGAAGCGAAGTGGGGATGGGAATGGTCCGTGAGCCGGGACTCGAACACGGGACACCCAAAGTACAATGGCGCTACATGTCAATGCGCTGCCCACGAGGCTATCGGTGACAACTTTTTAATGTTATTTCTATTGTGACTTCTTACAGCCTTTGTTTGTGACGTTCAAAAATCATATCAAAATGATCAGAATATTTCATCACCATTGCTGAGATTCACATGCTGATTCTTCATGTCTATGAGTGCCAAATTTCAAACCTCTTTGATAGTCATAATTCTCAAAGTGGTGTGTAAAGTTCTCACATTGTCATTTCATATCATAGAATAGCAATAACACAGATAATATAACGCTACAGATTAAGATAACCTGCAATCTCACATTCATTAAATGAATTTATCATAAGTTCTCTGCTATCACAAATGTACTTTATAATCTTTATTGTAACAGTCAAAAAGAATCTTATATTTATAGAAGTTGAGGGTCAAGAGGCAACTAAAGCAAACACTATTCACTAAAACGGTAAATTGAAAAGAACAAAAAAACATCTAACCTTAATTCTCAATAAAGAACTTCCATTTTAGATCCTCCAGAAATAAAGCCTAACTGGTTAGTAATGCATGAAGCTGGTGATGCTGTTTGTGGAATTGTTTATTCATCTTCTACTGAAATCTTGAGAGATTTAATGTATTATTATTAAAGCTTGGCCTTTTGTACATAAATTATCCACCCGCCAACCGCCCGCACCTGTATTTTCAAAATTATAAGCTATATTGTTAGTAGCCTGGATAACCCACAGTCATTATGATACAACATATCGCCCTCTACTGGATGTAAAATGCTCTGCAGTACATTTTGTCATTTTAGAATATTAAAGGGGTCATATGATGCTTTTTTAAAGATCATTATTTTGTGTATTTGTCCTATATAGGTCCTATATGCCCCACCTCTCTCAAATGCTTAGTTCTCTACAAAGTCCCTCCTTCCGACAAGCACAGTCTGCTCTGATTGGCCAACTGACCCAGTGCATTGTGATTGGCCGAACACCGCAAGCACTCGTCAGAAATGTAACGCCCCTTACCATAATCGCGAGCTTCATCTTACAAAATAAATGTGAAGACAGAGCCCGAAAGGGGAATAGAATCGCATGACAGACAGAGGGATGAAGCTGGTATGTGTTTGCAGTACACAAGCCACGGTTAAGACAGCTGACTCCACTGTGATGTGACCCTGTCTCTCTCTCTCTCTCTCACACACACAACGCGCAAAACTCCACATTTGAACAGTCAATAGCAAATACTAAAACTAATAACAAAACAGTAGCTGATTCAGAAGCGCCAGATTGTCATAGCAAAGTCAGAATTACCTCCTCTCCTAGGTTCAAGTATTTGCTATTGACTGTTCAAATGCGGAGTTTTGCGCATCGTGTGTGTGAGCGAGAGAGAGAGAGACAGAGAGAGAGAGAGAGAGAGAGGGTCACATCACAGTGGAGTCAGCTGTCTTAACCGTGGCTTGTGTACTGCAAACACATACCAGCTTAATCCCTGTGTCTGTCACTCGACTTTGTTCCCCTTTCGGGCGCTGTCTTTACATTTATTTTGAAAGATGAAAGGGGCGTTACATTTCCGAAGAGTGCTTGCGGTTTTCGGCCAATCACAATGCACTGGGTCAGCTGGCCAATCAGAGCAGACTGTAGAAAACGAAGAGTTTGAGAGAGGCGGGGCATAGAGGACCTACAATAATGTACAGTATTTGAAAAATTATGTGTTTTTTGAACATTAAAGCATGTCAACATATTCTGTTACACCAAATACACCAAATAATGATCTTTAAAAAAGCATCATATGACCCGTTTAAGACTTTAGTCTTTGGATCTTATCTATGCACAATCAGCTTGTAACACTCCAAAGAGAAAGGAAAACTTGAAATCGCATCATATGACCCCTTTAAGATATAACACAGGTTGTGTTGTTTTTAACACATCCGTTTTAAAAGAGTGTGTGTCGTGGCCGCTTGTCAAGCATGAAAAACAAGTTTTATTTGAATTCCGAATATATTATCATATCCCTACAGCATGCAAAAAGCGCTCCCTTTACATTTATTAAAAACTGTCACTTATTCACTCGTTCCGTTTTAACCAATGAATGTGACCACACAATGGTTAGACATCGGTCCAGAGAGGGGGCACAGGGATGTCCGTGGGGGGGTGCCTCTACCTTAGCATCTTAATAGAGATACTAAAGGTGCTTGACCACGTTGCATTTTTGACACTGTGGAAGTGAAGCTGAGGCTGTTTTTGTGAGTTTGATACAGACATTTGATTAATTTCTCTATTGTTCCTCACATTTAAAATATTAAAAATGATTTACAAAATTAAATTTATATATATTATATATATTTTTAATCCTGCACAAAGTGACAGATTTATTGTATGTTTATTTGTTTATTTTCAGAGATACAACTATAATCCAGCATTCTCGCAGTGGCAGTTACAACGAAAGCTCACTGTGGCTGCATGAGGATGATAACAGAATCCAGAGCAGTCTTCACTGTCAGGAAATGGAACAAAGGTGAATGCTAATAAACATATGCTCATATAAATACACAGTATGTGTACATATAAACAGTATTGTCAATGTGATTGTTTGTAGAAATTCTTAGATATATTAATATATTTATCTAAAATTCTAATTCTTGATTAAACAACAAAATAGACATTATTCAAATCATTGAAAGAAAAAAAAATTGTCTTTGTAATTGATGACAGGTCTTCCAGTTACAGATGCTTTGGTTCTTTTTATCTTTTTTTTTTTTATCAGTATGTTTGTTTGTTAGTTGGTTGGTTTATCTTTACAATTACTTATTAAGTTACCTATATTAAGTCACAAATTTAGGTTCTTTGACTGATTAAAAAAAAGCGTCTGACTCATAACTATGCTTGTAACATTAATTTTATGATTTAAGAAGTGCTTCTATTGTCTCACTTCAATGATGTAACAAGTTACATCATTGAACAACAGCAGAGCATACAGCTCTCTATAGGTGCATGGACCTATCTGCACACTAGGGGGAAAGGATTGACTAAAAATTTAAGGGGTCATGACATGAGAAATCAAGTTTTCTTTGAGCTTTTGACATATAAAAGGTCTTTGTACCATTAAAACATCCTGTAAGTTACATAGCTTGAATAGTCCTTCTCATTATAAAAATGCGTTTATTTAAAGGTGCACTAAGCAATTTTTTAAAAACGCTTTTGACCACAGTGTTGGACCGAGTCCCAAAACACACGTAGCCAATCAGCAGTAAGGGGCTTGTCTTGTAATGATAGACGAGAGCGCTCCATTTGATTTCACAGGACAGATATTAGCAGATTGACTATAGATAGAGAGAATTGGAAGATACGTGTGGGGTGGACATATCAAAATAGGGGCGATGTCCTGTTGGGGTATGGGCGTGTTTGTTTTGGTGCTTTCAAATATCAACATCATTTGGCAAAAATCGCTTAGTGCACCTTTAACCAAGCTCCAAAAACAAAACAGATATTTTCCCCTACAATTTTAATGATACCAATACCAATACTGATTATTTCTTAAATGTGTATGTGGTTTTTCAAAATATTATTAATTTTAGAAAGAAAAAATCCACTTAAAGGCAAATCCCATCCACATGACATACTGGCCATTAATAACAAAATTACTACAAAAGCAAATATGAGAACAATTAAATAAAAATGTTTGTACCAATTGGTGCAAATTAATACCATATTTTAGAGAAATATTGTGATTAAAGGGTTACTCCATCAATCACAACAAATGGCCAAGCAAAGCGCACGACACTGACAAGGTACGCGATACAGGACGAGACCAAATGCGATTTCAGCACGTCTCCCCACAGAGATGTATATCAGAAATTTTGTCGACATGGGGGTAAGTAATTAATGACAAAATTTTCATTTTGGGGTGGAGTATCCCTTTAAATATACATCTCTGTGTGGAGGCGTGCTGAAATCGCGTTTGGTCTCGTACTGTATCGCGTACCTTGTCAGCATGTGCAGGGCACAGTTCTACTCAGGGATTCAAATCACCATGAAATCAAAATGAACTTTTCTTATTTTTTGTTGGAACCTCCCGTGCTTATTGTGAATGATTTATCCATTCACATCATAATGTAAAAAATTCTTTAACAAACATTCAAAAACATTAGCGTGCTATGACATCTCTGTGAATGGCCAGATGATTTTCAATCCTTCCCCTCCATGAAACCTGTCGCTCATATAAAACAATTGTCCATTTAGTTTTCCACTTTCTATTCACGGTCATGGACAAAATCAAGTTCTGGCTTACTTTTTTCCTCAATCAAAGAGCCAATAGCCATACATAACAATAGGGAAGAAAAGTTGGTTGCATTTTCCTTCATGCCAGCTTTTAATTGAAATTTAATTTCGCCTTGCAAATGAGATCCTGTGATCCTTTACCATAATGACTGGTACTGCCAAATTTCTGACAATTTCTTGGGATCCGTCAAGTAGCAGGGTAACTTAATTGAATTATTAACAATGGCTTCTTTTTGTAGAATCTCTGTGTTTTTGTGGCCTATTTATTCACTGGGCAAAGTAAAATATAATGTAACAGTGGAATATCTATTGTTAGAAGCTTAGTAAACACAATAAAAGCATTTTTCTTCTACTGCATTAAATCCATATTTTATCTGCCAACAATTTGGAGCACAGTTCCAAGTCTTGATGTTTTTGTGCATGGTGCTGTGAGTGACACAATTACCTTTTTATTACAATTATAGACCCCTACTGAAAAAAATAATAAATGATTCAAATGGCTAAATGATTCAATTGACAAAAATATTATAGTGAAAAAATGCTAGTAATGCAAGTATAGATATTAGTATCTCCAGAAATAGTGTTAGTATAACTGTCACTGAAAAAGGGTATGACTAAAATGTAAAAATTTTTTTTAACTGTTTATGTGCAGAATCTCTATTCAGCCAGGCTAAAGGCCTAGAAGGTCGAGGACAGAAGATGCCCCTGCCTGACCTAGATCTGGTGGAGATCCTTATCTGAAAGAACTATCCTGGAAGTAGCATTCCTACAGACAGGACAGCACTTAAGAAAGAGTGAGGAAGTGAAGAACAAAATATGAGTAAGACTGAAAAAGAAAGAAAGTCATGATGAAAAATATGTAGTATATTGTAATGGATCATGTACAACAGAGACAAAAAAGGAACAAAGGAAGGAAGTGCAAAGTAAAAGCTAGAATTCAGTATTGTGCCTCTAAAATGCTGAATTTGATGATTGATTCTAATGCTATTTCTGTCCATTTTTGACCCTAATCAATTAAGGACTATGATATTTGGCCGGGCCTATTTAGTTATTGAATGCACAATATCTAAAGTTGCATTCTGTTTTAGTTTATCAGCTGCCTTATAAGTGCATTCCACAAAGCTGTATATAATTTGATAATATTTGTCAATCTACAGAAAAACAATGTTGTTAATTTGTTGTATGTACAACTAAATTATTGAACTTTGTTGGTCTTGTGGCAAACTTGTGCAAATTAGCTTGTTATTAGTGAATTTTACAGCAAACTGCTGTTTTGACTCATGTGTGTTTTAACTGCCCGAAACAAACACCCCATGTTGTAAACTGTGTTCTTTGGCTGGGAATATTTTCGAGTCATGGTGAAGTAAGGTCAATAACTATAATGTTTTGAGTCAGAATCCAATGATGCATGATTGATTGATATCTACTTTAGTTTCAAACACCTATTTCAAAACTGTCTTGTTAAAATTAAGTTTTAATTCATTTTATTTTGTAATTTATTATTATTATGATTATTATTATTATTATTGAATTATTCTTTTTGCAATTTCCATGCTCCAAAAAAATCCAGTATTATTTTTGTGAACGCTGGGTAATCAGGTCAATACATTTAAAGCACTTTGGCCTGGATTACATAATTATTTTTCGATTAGATGTTTCACAAAACTATAAACCATTTTTACCACATTATATTCACATATCATTATCAAAGATAATTATTTTATTCTCTCTCCAAAAAGAAATAAGGAAAAACCTTTACACAGAGCTCTCAAAATCAAACTATTCAGTGAAACATTGTGCACATACGTTTTACACAAATTAAGCACTATGTTGCAAACAGTCTGACACTCAGTTTACTACAGACACTACATTTGAAAAAAAAAAATATATATATATATATATATATATGATTTGCATAATGTGCAGATGCTTTATTCAAAAATATTTTTTGTATACTGGTAGTAACAGTAATGCCCTACTCCAAAGGTGTAATATGACTCTTCACCTCTTCATACTTGCTTGGGGAAAGATGATGATATCGCTGACAAACCAGGAAATCATCAGTGACTGTTATCTCAAGCTGTATAACTGCATTGCAGCCTAGGTCATTATCACTGAAAGCAAAAACATCAACGTAATAATTAAATAATGCTTTAACTTTTGCTGACTCCCCAAAAAGGGAGATTTGAAAAAAAAAAATTATGTTGAAAAGATCCTGCCTCCTGTCTAAAAATCACAGCTTCTTCTGGATATAGGCCTCACGAAATCTGAACCTCCCTCTTAACCAGACCTGAAGACACAATAAAGCCTCCAGGTAGAGCACCTTCATTCACTTCTAACCCCTCTACCAAGCAATATCCTGAATCACATGCATTCTGAAAACCTGTAGCAGGGACCAAACATAGTTTCTGCAGGTATCATTACGAGTGTGGGGGCCATCATTTTTGAACCTTGATATACTTGAGCACTTCGTCGCAGTGGCATGACCTTAACATGTCCAGACAAAATTTCATTGCAGCCTTTCATTGTATTCATGCCAACCAGCCCTGGGACTTTTTCCAGTTTAATTTTGTTAAATGATCTGGTCTTTCACCACTTAAACACAATGCTGTGACAGGATATGTAGCAGGGTGTCCGCGGTCCTTAAAAAGTCTTAAAATGTCTTAAATAACGTTTTCCTAATATAAGGCCTTAAAAAGTCTTAAAATGTCTTAAATTCGGATTCGATGGGTCTTAATTATTTTACTAATGACTTTACAATCATTGGACAGACCGAAGATTTTTTCTTCCCGCGGTAAATTAGCAGAATACAGAAAACAAGCTCGCGCTGAGACTCACTCTGTTTGTCTCGAGACTTCAGAACAAATGAGCGTGACAGCACACATAAACTCAGAAGAAACACACTGAGGTAAAAATTCAAAATGTTTAGTTTATTCATAACATGACATAGTTAAATAACACCATGACAAGTGAGCTATTTTGCTCACTATTCTCACGACGCAATCAAAACACCTACAGAGTGCACGCATTACGTGAAGTCTAGTGCGCGTGCGCATTTGCAGTGCGCTCTGCCTGATCACTGCATGATTCAGTCTATTAAAATACATTCAGAATGATCACAAATTCAAGACACGGCTAAAAGCTGATAGAACACTGATGAAAATATTGCTTCAGAATAAATTGTTTACTCCACCAAAAATCTCAGTGATGCAGTTGTTTTGCAGGGATAATTTGTATGGAATATTGTCTGCTGACATGAAAAGTTCACTGTATATCGTAGTAATAAATACCATTTATTACAGCATTGATATTTTGTTTTCTTTTTAATTTATACATTAAATATTACATATATGTATGTAATAAAATGTGTATTTCCATTACAGGTTTAGGTCTTAAATTTCATATAAGGTGGTATTAAAAAGGTCTTAAAAAGTCTTAAATTTAACTTGTTCAAGTCTGCAGAAAACCCTGTGTAGGCTATTTCATAACTAGTCGACCATGTAAGTGCACTAAATCTTTTTTTCCCATGACAATGCAAAATCTTGATTATTGAAAATATCTCACACATTTTGACAAATATATCACACATAACCAACAAAACATCAGTTTACCTTAATTAAAGAATTCTCTGCCTATCTACCTATCTGGCGTTGTCTATTCGGCGAGCATGCCTTTGCTTCACAGACACGCTGCCAACTCTGAAACTCGGGGCTTAAAGAAAAGTTTGAGTTTCCCACTCGCAATAATTGTACAATTATGATAGAATGGCTCTCTCTCAAAATGTGGGAGCGAGTTCAAATGTAAGAGATTTGCTTTGCTTATACAATGAGCTTGTACAATACAATATGAGCTTGTAACAAATCATATTTAACATTCTAAAATAGCAATGGCAAATGTTCTGCTGTGTTAACCTGCCTCTGTCAATGTACACTTGCTGCGGAGAGAAAACCCAGTGCACCTGCCTACAGTACTGCACTGGGCACTTCCCAATTCGCTTCCCCCTCCACCCCGCACCGGGTCACTCTCATTAGTCTTGGATCAATGAGCGGTTTTGTCTGGTAGAGTTTCCCACGTCTGTATGCTCTGCTGGCAGTCGCGTGGCTCTAGTCAAACAGATCAGAGATTAATTCACAGACATCTGCCCGTGGCCGAGAGCACTCTGACATCTGCTCACATTCAATACTTTAGGGCGAAGTGATGCAACTTATGGCCTAGTTAGCTTACTACTCTTTTATAAAAGCTTCTTAAGACTCCTTTAACCTTCTTTAACTTAAATGTTTTAAGACAACATTAATTAATGCATGTATTAATGTTGTCTCATGTTTTATATTTTGTAATTTTACACATTTTAAGTAGTGTTTTTTTTTGGCAAATCAAAATTTCTCTATCATTTGTTTCAGAGTACTGGCTCTGTATACCTTTGGGATTGGATTTGGTTTTGCTTAGGTCTATTAAGGACAGGGCGTGAATACGCATTTGGTCTCAGGTGGTTGACTGTAACAGAACACTCTAATGAGATCCTGGGAATGCCGAGCCACCGTGGAAAACCATCCTGAGTTTTCACGTGACACAAAACGTGTAGTTTCTGTGTGCAGAACGCCTCTAGGCTGGACATCTGTTGTTTGCTTTGAGTAGGCCTATGTGTGTGTGTGTTTGGGGGCTCATGCATTGAATAGAGGCAGTGACCTGTCATTTGTGAGTGATAGGAGCGAGCGTGTGGGAAAATATCTCAGGCAAAGAGCTTGTGCATTGAGATGCTAATGTCCCTCCTATAAATATAGGGCGTGCACAGCGCGGAGGGCCTTAGAAACACCCAGCACTCAGACAGGAGTGAGTGAAACTCAGTCTGTACTGCTCAGAAGCCACTGGAGATGACTGCTACCAACCTCCAGCAAAATGCAGGCCAAAGGCACATCAGCGCCAAAGAGGAGAGAAAGGTATTCAATAATATCACTATAAAATGTTCTTAGGCCGTTATGAAAAGCATAGACTTTTGTCTTCTGTCTTTTGGTCTTTTCAGCTGCGGAAACCCCTCATTGAGAGAAAGAGAAGGGAAAGAATAAATCACTGTCTAGATCAGCTGAGAGAGATGGTAGTTGGAGCTTTTAGGCTTGATGTAAGTTAAAATGCCGTTTGAAAAATATAATTAAATTCTTGCATGTACAACACATCTTTGTCACACAGTCTTTTAACCAGTTAATCTTATACGAGTACCACTAGACTCATCATGATATTCTTTTTCTTTTGTTTAAAACATAAAACAGCAGTCTAAGTTAGAGAAGGCTGATATTCTTGAGATGACGGTGAAACATTTGCAGAATATCCAGAGCAATAGAGTTTCTGGTAAGTAAATAGCATTTTTCAAAGCAGGCTGTATACAAACTTTGAAATGACCATTGTTTTTTAGCAGTGTAGTATCCATGTTTTGTTTTATTACATTAAGTGAAATTTCCCAATTCAAGTTAGAACTTTGGCATTTTCTGGAAAGGATGCCATATGTAAAGTCTCTATTGTTCAGCAATATCACCAAAACTTTTCACTGATTTGCTCATTTAATTGTTGATGTTTAATTATTAACAATTAAAAAATATATATTCCTGTGATCTTTTTGTCTCCGCTCAGACCCCATTCTGGATGCAGAGACCCAACAGAGGTACAGTACTGGATATATCCAGTGCATGCAGGAAGTTCACAACCTTCTACTTTCATGTGACTGGATAGACAAAACCTTGGGGTCCCGTCTGCTCAACCACTTACTCAAATCTCTACCTCGATCAGCTAAGGACTGCCCTCGGCTACCCAAGAACTCGCAGACAAGTATTTCTTCTAACCATAGCGACTACATTGGTTTCCATGCTGATGAGTTCGAGAGTCCAAAAACCTGCCCTCCTTCTCCTGTCTTGTATGAGAGGGCCATCCAGTCTCAGAATCAGTGTTCTACTCCCATGAGAATGCCACATGATGTGGAGAACCCACACCTCTCAGTTCTAAAGATGTGGAGGCCCTGGTGAAATATCTGTGATTTGGCAGTGTACAACTATGGTGTCTCCATATGTATGTATATGTAGTACATATGACTTACCTGGACAACTGTATTTACCGCTTTGTATGAATGTCAAATGAATAAGTATGCCGCCAGTCTGCACAATGCAGAGCTGTATACACCCAGTTTGTGCTGACTGTGGTAGACCCTCCTCTAATATGTATCTTATAGATATGTTTCACTGACCAGAATAGTCCCCATTTCAGACCCTCTCTACTTCCTCTCTGAAGTAAAAGCTACTGTAGCCTGCATTGTAGAAGGCCCCTAATAATAATTTTATTTATTTAAGTATCACTAAATATTTAATCAAAGAATTTTCAGTATTAGAACTCTTTTTCAATTAAACACATTCTTTAGCTACTAATACTGTCACATTTGATTCCTTATCAATTCTATGTACAGCTTTTAACAGTTATTAATAAAGAAATGGTTTGCAACATGTACATAGTAATGTATTGTTCTTTCTCTCGCCTATTCAGATGCGAATATATAAATGTGTAGAAAAAGTAAACATATAAACATAAACAATGGTAGTCTATGAGGACATTTTTTGGCAGATTGATACAATATATAAATCAACATCCTACAGATAAAAGATTGCTGCAGGATTGATTTTTATATAAGTTGGAATTGGACAGTCTAAGAACCTGCCCTTCTTCTCGAGTATATGAGAGTGTAGCTCAAACTTAGTATCAGTGCTCAATATGTCTTACTGATATATTAAAATAGCTTTGACTAACACAGTACTTGTCAAAACAACGTAACAACAACACCATATAACAACTACCTTCCCAATGACTATGTGTCCTGGTTTTATTTATATATATTTTATATAATTATTGCATATTTCACAGGTGCGCGCACACACACACACACACACACACACACACACACACACAC
>NW_015505350.1:67130-69933 GCF_001515645.1 Sinocyclocheilus grahami | reverse complement strand
ATATATATGAAAATATTCTTTCTATTTATAAAAGAATCCTGAAAAAAAATTTACTCAACTGTTTTAAAAATTGATAATAATAACAATAATAATAATAATAATAATAAAAATAGAAATAATAATAAATGTTTCTTGAACAGCAAGTCAGCATATTAGAATGAATACTGGAGAACACTGGAGTAATTATGCTGAAAATTTAGCTTTGATCACAGGAATAAATTACATTTTAAAATATATTCAAATATATGGTGAGCAGAAGAGAATTCTTTATAAAAACATAAAAAAATTCTTACTGTTCAAAAACTTTTGACTGGTATTGTATGTGTATATATACTGTATATTATTATTATTAGGCCTATTATTATTATTATTATTATTATTAACAAATGAAAATAAATACTTCATACGCACGCGCACACATGCTCACACATAATAATAAATACTGAAAAAAAGAAAAGAATAAATAATGAATCATGTACCAATCCTGCATTTATTTTATCCAAAATACAGCAAAAGCAGTAATATTGTGAAATATCTTTACTATTTAAAATAACTGCTTTCTATTTGAATATATTTTAAAATGATTCCTGTGATCAGCACGCGCACACATGCTCACACATAATAATAAATACTGAAAAAAAGAAAAGAATAAATAATGAATCATGTAACAATCCCAAAAATCTTACGGGTGCCAAACAGGCTAAGTTTTCTTCATGCAAAATGCATGCAAAGCAAAATTTTGCTTATTATTATTATTATTTAGACTGAAACGTGACCAGGACATATTTTCGTAACAGTAATTAGTTGAATGTTGCCTATTCTGTAGTCAGTAGAGAGGCCCATCGGGTGCCAGTTGAACAGTTGGACACCTGTCGCTCACCCACCCCCCTCCCTCTCCTTGCTCTGTTCTATTCAACCCTGACTGCAGCGTGCAGCTGCCAACTGACGGCATCACCTTACACCCGCACGACCCACGACCTCTCTGAGCACAACCCAATTTTGAACAGATTTCTCACAAGATTTTTAATGTTTTTAAAGAATTCTCACCAATCCTGCATTTATTTTATCCAAAATACAGCAAAAGCAGTAATATTGTGAAATATCTTTACTATTTAAAATAACTGCTTTCTATTTGAATAAAATGTAATTTATACCTGTGATTTCAAAGCTGAATTTTTAGCATCATTACTCCAGTCACATGATCCTACAGAAATCATTCTAATATTCTGATTTGCTGCTCAAAAACATTTAATTATTATTACTATTATTATGTTGAAAAGAGCTGAGTAGATTTTGTTCAGGTTTCTTTGATGAATAGAAAGTTCAGAAGAACAGCATTTATCTGAAATAGAAATCTTTTGTAACATTATAAATGTCTTTACTATCACTTTTGATCAATTTTCGTAACAGTAATTAGTTGAATGTTGCCTATTCTGTAGTCAGTAGAGAGGCCCATCGGGTGCCAGTTGAACAGTTGGACACCTGTCGCTCACCCACCCCCCTCCCTCTCCTTGCTCTGTTCTATTCAACCCTGACTGCAGCGTGCAGCTGCCAACTGACGGCATCACCTTACACCCGCACGACCCACGACCTCTCTGAGCACAACCCAATTTTGAACAGATTTCTCACAACCGTATACAAACATTTTTATGTTAAGTAATAGTAGTATTAGTTGATTAGTTGAACTGTAGTTGAAGGAACACAGCCACCAACAAGAGCCAGAAGACAGTAAACCATCACACACACACACACACACATACACACATGTCTGGTTTGCTATCCTTGTGGGGACTCTCCACAGGCGTAATGGTTTTTATACTGTACATAAAATATTTTGTAGCATTATAAATGTCTTTACTATCACTTTTGATCAATTTAATGCACCCTTGCTAAATAACAGCAATATATATATATATATATATATATATATATATATATATATATATATATATATATATATATATATATATATATATATATATGAAAATATTCTTTCTATTTATAAAAGAATCCTGAAAAAAAATTTACTCAACTGTTTTAAAAATTGATAATAATAACAATAATAATAATAATAATAATAATAAAAATAGAAATAATAATAAATGTTTCTTGAACAGCAAGTCAGCATATTAGAATGAATACTGGAGAACACTGGAGTAATTATGCTGAAAATTTAGCTTTGATCACAGGAATAAATTACATTTTAAAATATATTCAAATATATGGTGAGCAGAAGAGAATTCTTTAATTCTTTAAAAAAAAATTCTTACTGTTCAAAAACTTTTGACTGGTATTGTATGTGTATATATACTGTATATTATTATTATATTATTATTTATTATTATTATTATTATTATTAACAAATGAAAATAAATACTTCATACGCACGCGCACACATGCTCACACATAATAATAAATACTGAAAAAAAGAAAAGAATAAATAATGAATCATGTAACAATCCCAAAAATCTTACGGGTGCCAAACAGGCTAAGTTTTCTTCATGCAAAATGCATGCAAAGCAAAATTTTGCTTATTATTATTATTATTTAGACTGAAACGTGACCAGGACATATTTTCGTAACAGTAATTAGTTGAATGTTGCCTATTCTGTAGTCAGTAGAGAGGCCCATCGGGTGCCAGTTGAACAGTTGGACACCTGTCGCTCACCCCCCCCCTCCCTCTCCGTGGTCTGTTCTATTCAACCCTGACTGCAGCGTGCAGCTGCCAACTGACGGCATCACCTTACACCCGCACGACCCACGACCTCTCTGAGCACAACCCAATTTTGAACAGATTTCTCAC
>NW_015505350.1:34430-60091 GCF_001515645.1 Sinocyclocheilus grahami | reverse complement strand
AAAAACACTCCAAAAGACAAAAAAAAAAAATATATATATATATATATATATATATATATATCTGGTAAAATAAACTATTGATGTGAAACTATTTTGTGTATATAGAAACAACATTCTACATTTATTGCAAAATATATATATGTGTGTGTGTGTGTGTATATATATATATATATATATATACGCACATATACAAGACTCACAGGAAAAGTGAAAGTGCAATGTGGAAGCGGAATGTAAATATACCTACATACCTAGATATAAACAAAAATAATTCAATTGAGCAGCTTCGCTTGTGTGCGCTCTCTGAGACGGAGACAAAAGCGCGCGCGGTGATTGGCTGGAGCGGGCGCAGACTACCGCACGCGAATGTTCCATTCATTTGCAAATGAGCTACTATAAAGCCCTCGCTCTAGCCTCTCGTCGATGAGCTGCCAGTCCTGTTTGGTTTGTTCACAATTGTATATTTACTCTGCTTTATTTACGGACCGAACGGTTCTGGACGGCGGATCACTGACCAAGCCTCCTAGTCCGGAATGTCCCCCGCGGCTAGACTCAGAAATGGTTTCGATGTGGAGGAGGAAGCATTTTATGTCGCTAAGGGTGAAAGAAAGGTAAAACCATTTGCGTTGTCTATGAATGCCAAAAAGGAAAAGGAAGTTTGTGGTATGCTTAAACACCATATTTATATATAATTTTCTGCTTCAATAGACTCGAAAACCAATAGTGGAGAAAAAGAGGCGAGCGCGCATTAATGAAAGCCTGCAGGATCTCAGGACACTACTTTCAGATAACGATGTAAGTTGATCTCCTCTTTACTGCCTGCACCATCGACTCTTAGTCAGTTGATAGAAAGATAGCCTAAATAGACGGACCTCACTTTGCATAAGATGTTTAGACATGTTTATCTGCTTTTATCAGTTGCAGACAAAAATGGAGAATGCAGAGGTGCTTGAACTAACAGTAAAACGAGTTGAGAACATCCTGCAGAATCGTTCTAAGGGTAAGATGACCTCAGTTGCACTGCACATTTAGGCAATTAGTTTCCATGAAAATTATTTGAAGCTCTTGTGTGTCTGGACTTCCAGAAGCTGAAGCTGTGAATCAAGAGGCCAGTGAGAGATTCGCAGCAGGTTATATCCAGTGCATGCATGAGGTACATACCTTTGTGTCCACATGCCCGGGCATCGACGCCACAGTGGCTGCAGAGCTGCTTAATCACCTGCTAGAGTGCATGCCATTAAATGAGGATCACCTTCAGGAGATGATCCTAGAGCTCATATCAGAGCCTTCCTCCTCCGGTCGATCATGGCCAGCTGGAGAGGTGCTAAGTCCAGGAGGCCGCAGTGTGTCCGACCTATTCTCAGCACTGTCCCCATCCCCATCCAATCCTTCTAGTGAGGACCTCTGCTCTGACCTAGAGGAGACAGAGACCGAAGCAAGTCCTGCATCAGCTGAGGACAGCCTGAACTCCTCCATAATCACACACTCTAAGTTTATGTGGCGGCCATGGTAGAAGTTTCTTCAAAGACCATGCATCTTTATTCATAATTCACTTAATCCTGTATTGGGGCATGATGGAATCCTTTTCTCATCTGATTTTCTTGAGAAAATGGCTGGAGCTTTAGGATTTTATAAGCACAGGCTGATATAGTGGGATAAGACATCATCTTACAGAAAAGTATGGAACTTTTTTTCACAGTGACTTGAACATACCCCTGGATATTTTTTCTTCTGAAACATGATGCCTCGAAGCATAAAAGCTTATTTCGAAATGAATTTCAGATTGAACTACTTAAAAAGTAAACTGTAATGGTGTATACTAGAGATTGAGAAATTGTTTTGTTTTAGTGGGCTGAAAGATTTGTTTTGTTTCTTTAGAGTTAAAAATATCTCACTGAGAGACTGTCACATAGATAAAGTCCATGGCCCTGTTTAGTAGTCATTAAAAAGTATGTTTTTATTGTTTATATACTTTAGGGACTATATATATATATATATATAATGCAAGTGTAACATAATTTAGTGTCAGTTCATGGTTTATAATTCATAGTAGTGCAGTATTGCAGTGCCCAGTTCAATATGTATAATGTTTTTTTTGTTTGTTTGTTTGTTAATCTGTAAGTTTATTTAATTTGGACATTAAAAGCTTTCATGTCTATTTGTCAGTGGGATAGGTGTGGACACACACGACACAGTAATTAACGTACATTTGAAAATCTAAAATTGTAATGAAAAGTTTGTATGTCTAAAGATTGTCTGAAGAAACAGAATCATTTATGGTAATATTCAGCAGTTTGTGAAATAAAATATCAAAGCCGAGGATGCTGAAGGAAGGAAAGCATATATATACGTTGTGGTTTGTGGTTACATATTAAATCATTACAGCTATGTGGTTCATAGTATATATGAATAGTGTGTGTATATTAACTTTTTTTTTTTTTCATATGTATACCAGTGACTTAAAGTGTCATCAAATATTTGATGCAGTCAGGTAAGATCAAATGTTATCAAGAGATTCTAAATCAAAGAAACTAATGGAAGACCAGAACACTTTAATAATCCTTGCCGTTTAGAAAATGCATAATACTGAGGAGAGGTTTTAGTCTGCTGTGTTTAATATTCAGTTATTAACTGAATTTATTCTAATTTTTTCCACTTTAATTGATTTAAAACACAAATAAAGCTTATTCAACATATGCATTCATCAGATGCATTAAGAGGTTTGAATAGATAAAGAATAAATTGAGTAGGGTGAGGGGTCAGCTAACTGTGTGCTCGTTGAGAGAACAGATGGTGATGAAAACAGATCCCTTGTGACCAAGATGTTTTACGCCTTAACCAACTGGTTTATTTTTGGAAAAGAAACACACAAAAAAACTTAAGAATAAATAAATAATAATACATTTAAAAAGCGTCTCTCTGTGCCCTTTTTAAGCCCCAAAGTGTTACTAATAACCATTACTGTAATTCTGAAAACTGAAATGCATATACCTGAGACCTAAACAAAGTGTCAGCATGCTTTAAATAGATTAATCCTACTTTTATGAAAATTATAAAGCAGTCTTGAATCATACATTAACAATCTGCCATAATCATTCTCAAATACATATGGGTCAATGACAAATACATCTACTCAAAAGATTTGTTTGAAAATCTTTGAATGAAATGCATATTTGAGCTGGAAATTTTTTTTAATAAGTTTCATTTGTTAAATAACATTACAAAGTGTTTAGATTGATTTTTAAAAAATTGTTTTTAACTTCACAACCCAAAAAATGTCAGGTGATACAACCAGATATTGTAAATATATATTTATATTCCTGTTATTATTTCTAAGTGGCTGTGCCACCATGACATTTGAGAATACCAATTGCTGGACAAAAGTTTTATCAACAGCTTTATTAAATCTATGGTATTTGTGAAATGTGTTTATAGAAAAAAAGTTTTAAACAAAATCATGCAACAGTATTTTATTTAGCATTTACTACAACTAAACTCCATTTTGAATAGTTTTCTTACATTGTTCATAATATGTGCAGATGGCTGTGCCACCTGACGTTTTGGAGGTTTGAAATACCAAAACATAAAATAATATTTATCATTTCAATGTACTCAAAATGTATTCAAATGTAGCGAATCAGCTCATGGGGAAATATGAATAATTAACCATAACTAGTTATAATTAACTATTCATATTTTAGATCCACTGTAGATATTTAGCTGACCACTCAGGGTCAACTGTCTTGTCAATTCTAAGTAAAATTAGTGTGTCAGATTGGTCGAGACGCTACACAAACTAAAAAGGTTTTATCGAATAAAGGGATTCTTGTCATTTCAAATGATTTTAAAAGGCATACGCTCATCTTGTCATTGACCATATTCAAATCATAAAAAAATTGTCAGTTCATTTATTTAATCAACTATTGTATGCCAACATTTCCCCTTAATCTTGCATGTTTAAAACAAGTTACTGATTTTTATTTTAGGTCATGAAATTTTAGTTGATGCTACAACAACATAACAAGATCAGTGGATGTTACTGGCTTGTATCATGATGTTTATCAGACAATTAAAACTGCTGACAGACAAGCGTAGATATCATTTTCTTTTTATTAAAAGATAGGAATAAAGTGACGTTTATCTCACTACATTTATGAAAAAAGAAAGATGAAAAATAGCCACAAACCAAATTACATGCTTATAAAGACTATCAAACACATTTGAATGAACTAAATGTTACGCAGTCGCCATAACCCTATGGCTCTTTTTCAGCATGTTATTCAGTCTTTTGCTTCAATACTTCACAAATCAGAAACAGATGTAGAGCCAGTTTCAATTTTTCTGCTTCAACACTACTGGCCGTTAAGTACACTCGGTAGTACACTGAATTTAAGATAATAGAAAAAGAGTATTTCAGGTATAGGACCAGCTTCAGACCTTTTACAGAATGCTACACATAAAGCTAGTTTCCTCCACTCAGAGAACTAGTGCCCTGACATCTTTGTTGAATGACTGCACTGTGACTAGAACATTTGTGACCCTGCAGCACAAAAGCAGTCTTAAGTCGCTGGGGTATATTTGTAGCAATAGCCAACCATACATTGTATGGGTCAAAATTATAAATGTTTCTTTTATGCCAAAAATCATTAGGATATTAAGTAAAGATCATGTTCCATGAAGACATTTTGTAAATGTCCTACTGTAAATATCAAAACTTTATTTTTGATTTGTAATATGCATTGCTAAGGACTTCATTTGGACAAGGTGATTTTCTCAATATTTAGATTTTTTTGCACACTCAGATTCCAGATTTCTGGACTATCTCGGCCAAATATTTTCCTATCCTAACATCACCTGAAAGCTGAATAAATAAGCTTTCCATTGATGTATAAATCTCAATTTTAAAAAATTTAGCCTTGTGGCTGGTTTTGTGTGTCCAGGGTCACATTTGTATAGCCAAAAGAAGACATGAAAGAAAGGGTAAGAGAAAGAAATAAAGATGTTAAGTCCATGTTCAATTTTTTATGACTTACAAAAGACATCTACAAAAATATTAGTTTACATGACTGCACATCCCTGAACAAATACTTGCTGTCCTCTGACAAAATGACACAAGGGTCCTGTAAGACAGCAGCTTTGGCAGCAGCTTATTTGGCTGGAATGGTCCCCAAATATACAGTATATCGGTGTTTCATTTCCTGGTTTTGATTTTGAGCAAAATGCATTTGTATTGGCCCATATACTGTTGTGTTCACAATAGGACTTGTTTTTATAATGAAAAACTTACTTTTTTCATTTATTTATGATGCACTACACCTCATTCCACTGTTAGCTGGTACAAACAGTCTGGCGATTTCTGCACAGAGCATCAATCCACTGAAGAAAACTTTGCTGTAGCAACATATTTAAACAGTACAAGTGAACTGGAAAAACTATAAAGAGACAGAACCACTGAGCAGGTTAGGTCCATGTGACAGCGGTTCCATCCAATCGGAGTTGCACATTTGAACAGCATCTTTGGTTTAATCAATCAGCTTATCTGGCATACTTTTGTCTATACACACACACACACACACACACACACACACACACACAAAAAAATAAATAAATAAACACATTCATAATCTTTTAAAATAACAAAAGATATCAGAGTAGATACCCCAAGACAATTTTACTTTGTGTATACAGGTGGGAACCTGAAAGGTCCTGTTGCCCTCTGCTGGCAGAGATTAGTGGTACATTTTCAGATTATACACTAGGTTGCTCCTTCTCCTCCTGTGAATGAGACCCATTTGTTGGCATCTTGTACCACTTCTCCTTCCAAAATGCCAACCTCCATATCGGGTAGGTCTTCTAGCAGGGCAGAGACGTCATTCTCGCAGTACATACACTCCTATACAAACACATGCAAGAGTCTTTCAGCTGTACTCTTACCATTCAGAAAACACAAGATACTGTAAGCATTGAAATTAAAACTCATAAGTGACTAATTTATGGTGCTCTTCATACGCACAAACTCTGTTAACGGTTACTCATTTGGACTGATAGCACTCTGCATGAGAAAATCTACAGCTTCAGATTTCCCTGGGAGCATACCTATGTTCCCAGGGTCCTATGTTTCCCAGATTTATATAACATATAGAGGAACACATGAAAAAGGGTCATATGTGACCCTGGACCACAAAACCAGTCATAAGGGCTATTAATAAGCTTTCCATTGATGTATGGCTTGTTAGGATAGGACCATATTTGGCAGAGATACAACTATTTGTAGGGTGCAAAAAATCTAAATACTGAGAAAATTGCCTTTAAAGTTGTCCAAATGAAGTTCTTAGCAATGCATATTACTAATCAAAAATTAAGTTTTGATATATTTATGGTAGGAAATTTATAAAATATCTTCATTGAACATGATCTTCACTTAATATCCTAATGATTTTTGGCATAAAAGAAAAAACGATCATTTTGACCCATACAATGTTTTTTTGACTATTGCTAAAAATATACCCAAGCGACTTAAGACTGGTTTTGTGGTCCAGGGTCACATATGTTCCCGGGTCCTACAGTATGTTCCCTAGATAGACATATCATAAATGATTAAAATGTATGGATTGTGAATAAAAAAAGGTCTCCACAATCTGCCTTACTTACCGGATAGATCCTTAATATTGTGCAAGAGTGCATATTCTATTGCAGTTGTATGGCTGTTTTTTTTAATTAATATTGCACTTGAACTGTCTAGAACACACAAGGTTCACATTTGTCTTATTGTTTGTAATTTGCATCTTTGTTCTAATTTTTAATAACAAAAATACAATAAAGCGAAATAATATTTTGATATATTGCCCACTAGGTGTGGGCAATCTGTTGATTTTGCATTGTGCTTGAAGACTTCAAGCAAATTGTTGACTCATCTGAACTTCTTACAGAGGTGTTTATTTAATCTGTATCTTTGTCCTACTGTATTTATTTCTTTTATTGCTTGTCATTTGTTTCTTTGTTCTAACGGTTTATTTTACTTTACTAAGCTTAAAAACAGTATTTATATTAGTTAGGCTGGTAGGGTTTACTAGTTTACACTGCTCATCAACTTGTAACTTGTCTTAAAAACAAACTCATTTTTTCCCCATATCCTCCACCTCTACTTTGGCCTGAATGGTCTGTCATCCTTTTTTTTTTTGTTTTGTTTAAATAGGGAAATCAGTTTGGCTCAGTAATAAGATCCTGTCTGAAAAGATTTGTGATATATATTTTTTCCTATATCGAATATCGCCCACCCCTAGAGTCACATACCATGACATTGATGGCATTGGGTAATGCTCCTCTCCTCATCCAGGGGTGTTGATCAATCAGTTCTCGACGCTGTTCTGAAGAGAAACGGGGCTGGTTCTTCTGCATGTGCCTTAAACACTCCCGATCTTCCCCCAGAACCTTTAACATATACCTGTCCCAAAACACCAACGCTATTAAAAAAACAATAAGCTCTGTTGTAAAAGTTTAAAATCCAAATGAAAACAAAATCCACATTTACTTTGCACACTGCTAGTCTTGGGGTGAAATTAATACACTTTAATCAAAATCTAACAATTTTGGCATTCATTCTCTGATGACATCAGTTTGATGGCTTGGGTAGAGTATCCTTAACCATTCCCTTCAAACCATTAGTTTGCTGTGAGAAAGATGGCAGCGATGTGCACTTAAAAAAAAACCCTGCCCTCTATTCAATATTCCGTTTCAGTTGGAAGTACGTAGGGGTGTGCGATATATATCGTCTGCGATAATATCGTAATTGTTGTTTTAACGATGTGCGATTTGACATTATCGAGTATTTTGCAAAAACCATTCAAAACATCCCTACAGAGCGCACGCATACATTACGTGAAGTCTAGACTAGTGCGTGTGCGCATGTAGTGTGTTTTCTTTCACTGCATGATTCAGTCTATTAAAATGCATCTAGAATGATGGCAGAAAATGTATATATTTATACCACTTCATATAGTTATTCAACTTCACACGAAAAGTGCAGTTTTTCTCCAAAAATTACCATGATTACAAATGTGACATTGAATTCAATAAACAATAAGTTAATTAAGAGACTTACGTTTTAGACACCATATTGCTTGTTTTTGCTTCTATTTCTATCATTCCGAATACAGCCACAGTGCTGTTTTGTGTCTCTGAGCAACACGACGGTGTTTCGTTCTTGAATGAATCAACCGTTTAAATGATTCGGATCAATCGCAATGACTCACTTATTAACAGTGATTTGCTGCCACCTGCTCGCGGTTTTCATTTCAAATTTTGTCTTTTCTTTCTTTTCTTTTTTTCATGTTTTAAATCATTTCAAATATCAGTATTCAACGTTTTATGTTTAATATATCAAAACATTATTTATGCATGTGTAATTGCAGGTTAAATGCGGAAGTACGTCAATACCGAAGAAAAGTGAGAGCAACGTCTGGTTCAGATAGACTTTAAGCACTCACAATGCAGTTTTAAAAGCTCTTCTGTTGTGTTAATTTACATAGGAATGATCATTTACTCACTGATTGATCAGCTCAGTTACAATAAGCTCAGTGAAGTCCATTCAATTAAAACTTGAATATGTGAATAAAAGCCTATATTAAATCTGTTCATATCATAAATATATTATCGCCATACTCCATTCAGAAGACTTGGATTAAACCACTTGATTCATATAGATTTCTTTCACAATCCATTTATGAACTTTTCAAAGTTTGAATGTTTTGGTCGAATGGAGAGACAGAAATCTCTCAGGATTCATAAAAAATATATTCATTTGTGTTTCATGGATGAACAAAAGTCTTATTGGTTTGGAATGACTTGAGGGTGAGTAAATGATGACAGAATTTTCATTTTTGGGTGAACTTTACCTTTAAACACAAAATTCCCTCTTCTCACAATACAGACAGAATTGACTCTCACCTTGATGGCACTTGATACGTCATTATGACAGTCATCATCACTGGCTGTAAATCTCCAAACAGGCTCTTGAAGAACATACTTAAAATTCTCCTCCTGTTCCTTTATGTCTTCGCTCTTGTGATTGTTCTCTGAGGAGTCCACACTGCCAAAATACTTGCTTGTGTTGCTTCCTGCTCAGGAAGAGAAAATGCAAAACATGTTTAGTTTTCTGAGCTGATGCTATTATATATTACGATATATAATAACTCTGACTGGTATGACTAATCTATAATAAAGTACTGGACATCATGACACTGAAGCCACTGAGTCGCCATATTTCTATTTCTACAGTAGTATCTAATTTTTAAAAAATCATCTGATTCAAACTCGAATGCCTGTCAGTCGCTGACGCCCACTGGTGGTCAGTCATCTAGATTGACTTCACACAGGTGGTTAATTATTATAAATAACCAACTGCACATTATTAAATAGAAAAGTGTTATGCGACTGTAACATGCTCAACAATTTTGGAACTACCCATACTTAATGGTGAATTTGTTATTAGCATAAAGAAAAGAGTTCTACATACAAGTACTTTATGGATTCAAATGTCTCGAGAGATAACAACGGAAGAATAGTGGTAAGTATTTTTTAGTATTAATGTGTTTATGTTAATGTGAAGCATTAACTTGCAGTGACCTATTCCTGTGGAGCCAGTAGATGCTGACATGGCAGAGCCCATGCCAGAATGAGAGTCTTCCTGCAACAACATGTCCACTGATGGACTGATGGATGAGGAGTGGTAACCACAGTGGCCACCGTTACCCGAACAACATGCCTGGAAGAGTAGCCAGAGAAAATCAGGCGAAAGATGGAATTCATCAAGTTCATGATTTGCAAGGTGCGTGTGTTCAAAATTGTTCATATGTTTGTAGCCCTTTACCTGCTGTAAGTCATCTATCGCAGAAGAAGTGCTATTGATGGATGTGTTCTTTTTGTCCTGTACTAAACTGCAATTACCCTGGGTGCTAGACTGGGGTGATGAGATTCCTGCTTTTCCTCCATCTGAAGCAAGTCCAGCTGCAATGGAGAACTACAGCGAGACTCAAATAATGGGGGGGATTGAGGGGGTGGCAAAGGAGAAGGACACTCTGTGGACACAATGGCGGAGTGTTTTGGGTCAGATGTCATTCCATACTGAAAATCTGTCTGGGGTGTAAATGCTGGCTGCTGGGAAGTGAAGGAGGTATGGGTCTGAAAGCACTGGTGAGTACTGCAGCCTTGAGGGTTTTGAAGGTGCTGCATGGTGCTGTAGGCTTGTTGTGGCTGAAATGCTTGTTGGTCAGTGTAGACTTGTTGAGGCTGCAAGGGTTGCTGGGTATTGTAGGCTTGCTGGGGCTGAAAGGGCTGCTGGCCATTGTAGGCTTGTTGAGGCTGAAAGGGCTGCTGACCATTGTAGGCTTGTTGAGGCTGAAAGGGCTGCTGGCCATTGTAGGTCTGCTGGGTCTGAAAGAGTGCACTGTAGGCTTGCAGAGCATCAGCACAGAATGGAGCGCGAGGTGCTGTGCCTATCTGTGGCAACATAAAACCGGGCAAAACAAATGCTACAACTGGTGTGACTAATGGCGTAGGATATGCAGCCGTAGAGGGCGTGGCCTGAGTGTTCTGGGACTCTGCTACTCCTGTAGGGGCTTGGGGTGGGGCAACAGAGGGAACTACAGGGTAGAGAGGATATCCTGGAACCACAGTTGGAAATGGAACTGAAACCCCAGACTGCGATGTCTCGGAGGGGGACCAAGATGTCTGGTTTAAACCCTGCAGGGGTGGGAGAGGTCTGTGCTGAGACGCAGCATTATATGATGAATCAGGATGTTTTGTGCGTGTTTTCTTCGACTTTTTGGTGCGCCAGGTTTTCTTGGTGGTGGCCTCTGTAACAGGGACACCTGCTCCTGCTTTGGATCCACAAGCTCCTGTAGACGCCAAAGGGGCAGAGAAAGAGTAAGGGACAGAAAGAGAGAGAGAGAGAGAGTAGAAAATTAGTGTAATATAAAGAGAATTACATGGACTATTTAAAAAAAATATGAAAAAGGCGTATTTGAGAGTGTAAGGTGCCACCACTTGTCAATTTAGGATACAGAAATGTGCTCCATAATTATGTCATTACATAATCAATGTGTAGATGACTGGAAAGGTGGAGGGGATCATATGGGACTAGGATTGGGGAACTGCATCTTATTTCTTTTATTTTTTTAATGTCTGCAGCAAAATCTAAAAATTTTCTTTTGCTCTGGAATGACATTCCTTCTCTAATGACATCAGTTTTGATGGCTTGACCAGAGAATCCTTAAAGGGTTAGTTCAGCCAAAAATGAAAATTCTGTCATTAATTACTCACCCTCGTGTTGTTCCAAACCTGTAAGACCTTCGTTCATCTTTGGAACACAATTTAAGGTATTTTTGATTAAATCTGAGGGCTCTCTAACCCTCCCATAGACAACAAGGTACCACGTTCAAGGTCCAGAAAAGAACCGAGATGATCCACAAACAGTCGTGAACACGCATCCACAAGTGACGCAGTAGAGAAAAAAATGTGGGATAAAGTCTTTATTTTAGTTTTCTTTGCGCAAAAAATTTATTCTCGTAGCTTCGTAACTTTACAGTTGAACCACTGATGTCACACGGACTACTTTGTCGATCATCTAGGTACTTTTCTGGACCTTGAATGTGGTAGTTACCTTGCTGTCTATGGGAGGGTTAGAGAGCCCTCATATTTCATCAAAAATATCTTAAATTGTGTTCCAAAGATGAACGAAGGTCTTACGGGTTTGGAAAAACATGAGGTTGAGTAATTAATGACAGAATTTTCATTTTTGCGTGAACTAACCCTTTAACCACTCCCATCCAACTGTTTGCAGCGAGCAAGAGATGGCACCCCACACTCTATTCAATATTCCAAATCAGTTGGAAGTAGATCAATACTGAAGAAAAGTGAGAGCAACGTCCAGTTCACATAGATTTTAAACACTCATAATGCTGAGCTTTAAAAGCTTTTCTGTTGTGTTAATATACCTTTGAATAATTTACCGAAAAATTTAATCTGTCATAATTTACTCATTGATTGATCAGCTCTACTACAATAAACTCAGTGAAGTCCATTCAATCAAAACTTTAATATGTGAATAAAAGCTTATATTAAATATGTCCATCATATAAAGCAATCATCTAATTTCAGAACCACTGGCTTCATATGGATTACTTTTACCTTTTTTTTTTTTTAAATGAACTTTTCAAAGTTTGAATGTTTTGGTGGAATGGACTTTCAATTGAGGGACAGAAATCTCTCAGGATTCATAAAAACCCTTCACATTACACTAATTTTCCACTCTCTGTCAATCTCTCTCTTTCTCTGTCCCTTACTCTTTCTCAGTGAGATTTTTGTATGCATAAAGAGTCTGACAGCAGCCAGTGCTCCACAGAAATCTCATCCTCATCCAGTCTGTTTGGAATGACACGAAGAAACAGAAAAAAATATAGACAGACTAAATCCAGAAGAACTGTGGCAACATCTGCAAGATGCTTCAAGAAACCTACCTACAAAGCTACAATAGTGTGAAAAGTTTTAGGCACTTGTGTAAAAATGATTTAAAGTGAGAACGCTTTCAAAAATAATGTAATAAATAGATTTTATTTATCAATTAACTTCTATTAACCAAATCAAATTAACATTTGGTGTGACGATCCTTTGCGTTTAAAACAGCTTTTGTCCTAGGTACTCTACTAGCACAGTTTTTCAGGTAGCTTTGCAGGTAGGCTTCTTTCACAGTTCTTCTGTATTAGTCTTTGTCAGTTCTGATTCTTCATGTCATCCCAGACAAACTGGATGATGGTGAGATCTCTGTTGTCAGACTCCTTGTGCATACAAAAACCTCACTGGATTATTACAGTTAATGACAAAAGGAATGTTTGGAAATGTAAACATACAGCAAAATATAGAAATAACCAGATAGAAATTTTAGAAACTACTTTTTTGTTGGTGAAAATACTAATGGCCTAAAACTTTTTGCATAGTACTGTGTGTATGTATATATACAGTGGGGAAAAAAAGTATTTAGTCAGCCACCAATTGTGCAAGTTCTCCCACTTAAAAAGATGAGAGAGGCCTGTAATTTTCATCATAGGTATACCTCAACTATGAGAGACAAAATGAGAAAAAAAAACCAGAAAATCACATTGTAGGATTTTTAAAGAATTTGGGCCAGTAAGATTTATGTTCTTGAAAGAACACTCATGTTCACTGCATTTATTTTTATCAAAATTACAGTATATTAAGTATATATTAAAATTCTATTTTAATAAATATTTTACATTTTAAAATGTTTTTTATTTCTTAATAATCCTTAAATAAATTATTCCTATTTGATTTGGTACTCAGAAAACCTTGGGTATTGATTATAATCAATGTTGAAAATAGTTTTGCTGCTTAATATCTTTGTGGAAAGCGTGATACGTTTTTTTCTCGATTCTGTGATGAATAGAATTTTCAAAAGCATAGCATTTATTTGAATTAGAAATGTTGTATTGTATAGTATATGGTACAATACATTCATGATCAATTGGAGCTGTTTGCTGTGTAACACTCCGCATAATATGCCGTGAAGAGTACAAAAACAATATGGGAGAGATATTCTCACTTTACCTAATAAAGAAAAAATATATAAATCACAGACGCACAAAATCCGTATCAAATATCCAGTGTATTATACAAGTAGATCAAATATAAAGTAAGCACAAAAATGAGTGTGTGAGGAGTGTGGTAATGTAGATTGTCTTTGAGTCTGCGAAAACTATATACAAGATTTGAATCCCATCAGTACAAAAGAACAATAGAGGTTCCCTACATTGCAGATATCTACTGAAACTAGGGCTGTCGATTTAAAACGTTAACTGAGTGTGATTAATAAAAAAATAAAATAAAATAACATGCTAAATTAATAATGCACATATTGCACCCGGACCAGAACTGTACATTGTTGACGAACATGATGCAGGACAACAACTGACTGCATGATTTAGTCAGTTATATGCCCCTAAAATTTAAGATATGAGGGAAAAAATGTCCCGTATGGGGTTTTGTCTTATATTTATGTGATATAGTTTAGTAATATCACACAAGCAAGAGTAGGCTTATAGGGCAGTCGAGCGATTAAAAGGTGTTATTTAATCACAAATTAAATGCACCTGAATTTGAGCTCAGACATTACCCCTCAAAGGATCATTTAAAGTCGGTCATTGTGTTAAAATGAGAATAGCACTGAATAGGCATTACAAAAAAAAGTAGCCTTAGAAAGAAATATTTTGATTCATCATTTATAACACAAAAGGCTACAATTTTGCCATAACATTGTTTTATAGTTGTATTTTTACACAGACTATTCAGTGGCAACATGAACGCATTTGCAATTACAATTGCATAATGACGCTATGAGATTGATGGGAATTTAATAGGCATTAATGGGTTTTTATAAAAATTTGAATATTGAAATATGAAATGATTCTGATACTCATGAAATTATACTCTAATTGTAGGGCTGCCACTAATGACTATTTTTATTTTGATTAATCTATCGACTAATTTATTGATTAATCTAAACGATTAATTTCCTGCAAAAAATCTACAATTTTACTTAAGAATATTTTATTAAACTATATTTTATTAAACCAAATGAAATCCAAATTTCTATGAAATCCTTTTTTTAAAGCAAAAGTAAAGTGCATCCATCTCATAGTCCAAATCACTGAAATCAAGGTTCAGTATTATAGTGTAAGAATGACAACATATCCACGTGTTATAGTCTACTAATATTACAATTATAATAAAAAACACTTTTTAAAGGAGAATTTACCAGAAACGTTATTTACCAGAATTTATTTAGGAGAAAAATGTAAATGTGCAGTATTTCTCAATTAAACTCAATTAATTAGACAGGCTTTTTGATTAATAAAATGTAATTTAACCATTACAACAGAGTATAGCTATACAATAAATATAAAAAATGTTTTTGTGGTAATAAAAATAGATGTAAGTGAACATATATACAAATACTTAAAATACATATATAATAGCAATGAGGCAATAATAATTAGTATCAAACTCAATTCATTCAAAAATGTGGATTCATGCATTTATTCTATAATTAACCGCATCAAATTAAAGCATTAAATCAACAGCCCTATTTTTTATAATAATGATAATGCGGTACCTGATTCTGGCTGTGTTTTTTTGTCTCCCACAAGTACAATTGTGCTGCTGTAGGAACCTTGAGAAACCACACTGTCTGCTTTGCTGGCTAGGTCCAAAGGAGATAAAGGCCCTCCGACAACACGACCTGGGGCAGGACCTGGCAGAGGCTTTTTATTGGTCTTTATAGACATTGAAGATGGTGCTACCATACCTAGAGAATCTAAAAATACATTAAAAAAAAATTGCAAACAGGAATTGAAAGAAGCATCTTTTTTGGTATCTATCAAAACATTGCCTTCCAGAACTGTTAAAAAACCCAAGAAAACAAAATTACCATCAGTTTGCTGTAGACTGGCATCAGAGGCTTTCTTGTCCTCGTCCGAATCTGAGGAGGTGGTGTTTGAGGAGAACTGATACCTCCGTTTTACTGTGTTTGGGACGTTACAGTTCTCCAAATATCTGTGAAATACACAATTCACTAATGCATACATATTCAAACAATACCATGCTTATATCTGACACAGGGCTGGACACTGAGTGATTAACCCGTTTCATGCTGCAAGCAACACACTGCAATGTTCATGGATTGACAACTGTAATTAAATTGAATTGAACGGCATTGAATGCAATAATTGACAGTGATAACCATGGCAATGGACAAGACAAAAAATCTGATAGTATATGTCAGAATAAATCTGTGCATTAAGTGTAAATGCAAACCAATACCCCTGCCACTTGTTCTATGTAATGTGTTTATTTGATTTTCTTTGTTTTTGCAACAAATACAAAAACTGAACTTTTTGTATAATTTTCATATTTGTACAGTTTTAAGTAAATCTGATTATAATTTTTCTATTTGTTTTAATTTAGTAAAAAGCAGTAAGGTGTCGCTATGTTTTAACAAGTGTTTACACAATTGGTATGAACTTATTACAATAGCTGCTCTATCCAGATCATGTCTTTTTCATAGGGAGCAAAAAAAGTGCAAATAGAAAAGGATAAAGATCTTTTTCACACACACACACGCACACGCACACACACACACACACACACACACACACACACACACACACACACACACACATGAAGACACTGTCTAGACAGCTGATTTGCTGGTATGAGTACATTGTATGGTCCTTGAGTTCCTCCATTGTGGCAGGTCCATCTCTGACCAGCAGTGCAGAGTCTTTCTGCTTTACAACAGGAGACCTGAACCCTGCTAAAGACACTTAGTAAATACGCAAACATAGAATCATATTAACACATTGACACTATTATATGTAATACTGACATACCCTGCTGTACTATACATTAGGGCTGGGCGACATGGGCAAAAATTAATATCTCTGTATTTTTTGGCCGATTTGCGATATACAGTATATATCTTTGTATTTTCGTTTTTGTATTTGTATTAAAAACAATCTCTATTTAATATATATATAGTTGTGTTAGGTTATTTTGATTACCCCATTAGTCACTTTACAGTCAGTGCCATCATAAAAACAGGCTTACTTGTAAGTATAACATTTTAATTGTCACATTTATTGTCCAACTACAAATATTTCAGCAAAATGTATATTTTAGTCAGAATTATTGCACTCCTATTTAATTGAGCTCTGTCTGTTTGCATGCACGCGGCGGCGGCGCTCGTTCCATCAAGTCTGTGACGTTTAGCGGAGAATCCCAAAGCAGAAGGTTCATGCACTTCTGACAGAAAAATTTTATTATTTCCATGGCTTTCTAACATTTACAGACGGAGAATATACCTGTGAAATGTAAGTTATGCATTCAGGAAGACAGCACATCTCAAATACATTAAACAGCGCGAGTAGCCTACTGTCTCTGTCAACAGCACACACAGCCTTTCTGTCAAGAGTATATGACGGGGCGAGCCGCTTAAACTAATAAAAACGAAACTATAAACTACGTCTTACCGGTTTTTAAAGGCCTTAATAGGAAGCTCGTCACATGTTTAGAACAAATTGGATCATTGCACTTTCACCGCAGCAGCTCAGTCTGTGTTCTCCGCTATATTTTCAGATGCGCTCGTATCAAACTACTGTATATCGATATATAAACGGTATTGACTCAAATCAATCAAATCGCTTATAAAGAAAATATCGATATATCGTACAAACTCGAAAACTCGATAAGTCCTACTATACATACACAATAACATACATACATATACTCACTGTTTTTCTGTTCTGCTTTTGAAGAGGTGAAGAGGAGTTCCTGAGCTTTCATCATGTGAACCCCTTTACAAATCTCCTGAAATGACCTCTGAAAAACAAGTTTTTAGATGATGTGGTGTGGTTTGAGTACTGTTGTACTAAACAAAAAAATATGTTAAACATCAGTGCACAGGAAAACAGCATTCGTGAGAGAGAAAATAATCAGTTATATATGAATAATTTTGTCTTTGTTGAAGGGTTTTAGCACTTTCAAGTACCTAATAACACCCTACTGTAATAAACATGCTAAATGAAAAATTAGCATAAAGCAGATGGTTCTTACATTAAAAAAAAACTATATAAAATATATATAACTATATACAAAAAATGGAAATACTGTTATTGAGTGCAAGTTCTGAAATGAGTATGTGCATGCTGAGAAGGATAATTACCGGTTTGCTTTTGCCCTCTTCCTTTCTGGCATTTCCGTTGATCCTGTTCCCACTGTTTGCTGTGTTTCCATTTCCATTACTGTCACTAGAGGACGCTATGCTCAACAGGTGCTCATGAGAACCATTGCTGGCATGACTGCCATAACCACTGGACCCCATACTGTGGACCGGCTACAAGACAGAAACTTACACAGTCTATTCCATTGTTGAAAAAGACTTTAAACTGAAACTAGCAACTAGCTATGGCAACAGTCAGACACATCAACTACAAATTCCACATTATGCTAAAGAGTGTTTGTGGAGAATGTGAGGCCATCAGTGGAACTTTAAACCTGATCAAATTTACACTGCTAAAAAATGCACTACTTTTACATCCTCCAGTGTGCATGTGTTTTTTTGTCTGCAAAATACGGAGATTTCACCTGTAGAAGCAGTCTGTGAACCTGTTCAGTAATTTCCTGTACATCTGAATCCATGATCTTTTCCTCTGTAAAAGCCGGAGCTGAAAACACATCCTCATTCATTGGACCCCTGCACGTAGACACAGAAACCATACATCAAACAGGTTATCACAAAATAAAAAATGTGTATTATATCTACCTTTATCTAAATTAAATCAAAGACCGTTAGTAATATATACAGAAGGTAAAAACTCACATGCGAACTTTGTGTCGTCCAATAACAAAGGACACCTTGCGGCTCCATGGGTTTACAAAGCTACACCAGCTTGTGTCTAGAGTAACATATTCGCCATTTCTCAAACAGAATCGGATCGAGGAGTGATCAAATGGCTGCCCAACATACTGCAGAACTGTAGCAGAGAGGGAGACATTTAGGAAAGCAAGGACAATACTGGATGTGATTGGCTGAGGGTAGCATAATGCCAGTTATAGGTTTCGGTTTTAGTTTGTCTTTATTAGTAGTAGATAATGATACTCAACTTTACCTAATCTTGAAATTTACTTTATATTTAATTTGTGCTACACGACATGACAAAAATTGTGTAAAAAGGAGGATTCGTCTGAGTGTCAGGCACCCCCTGATGGAACACCAGGATTGGAACATTTTAACAAAATAAACACTTCTCATGAATTGTGTTTGTGTATGAATTTGTATCCTTACTTTTCCGGTGCACATCCAGCATTTTAGTCAGAATTATTGCACTCCTATTTAATTGAGCTCTGTCTGTTTGCATGCACGCGGCGGCGGCGCTCGTTCCATCAAGTCTGTGACGTTTAGCGGAGAATCCCAAAGCAGAAGGTTCATGCACTTCTGACAGAAAAAATTAATTATTTCCATGGCTTTCTAACATTTACAGACGGAGAATATGCCTGTGAAATGTAAGTTATGCATTCAGGAAGACAGCACATCTCAAATACATTAAACAGCGCGAGTAGCCTACTGTCTCTGTCAACAGCACACACAGCCTTTCTGTCAAGAGTATATGACGGGGCGAGCCGCTTAAACTAATAAAAACGAAACTATAAACTACGTCTTACCGGTTTTTAAAGGCCTTAATAGGAAGCTCGTCACATGTTTAGAACAAATTGGATCATTGCACTTTCACCGCAGCAGCTCAGTCTGTGTTCTCCGCTATATTTTCAGATGCGCTCGTATCAAACTACTGTATATCGATATATAAACGGTATTGACTCAAATCAATCAAATCGCTTATAAAGAAAATATCGATATATCGTACAAACTCGATATACCGCCCAGTCCTACTATACATACACAATAACATACATACATATACTCACTGTTTTTCTGTTCTGCTTTTGAAGAGGAGCCTTGCTGTTCCTGAGCTTTCATCATGTGAACCCCTTTACAAATCTCCTGAAATGACCTCTGAAAAACAAGTTTTTAGATGATGTGGTGTGGTTTGAGTACTGTTGTACTAAACAAAAAAATATGTTAAACATCAGTGCACAGGAAAACAGCATTCGTGAGAGAGAAAATAATCAGTTATATATGAATAATTTTGTCTTTGTTGAAGGGTTTTAGCACTTTCAAGTACCTAATAACACCCTACTGTAATAAACATGCTAAATGAAAAATTAGCATAAAGCAGATGGTTCTTACATTAAAAAAAAACTATATAAAATATATATAACTATATACAAAAAATGGAAATACTGTTATTGAGTGCAAGTTCTGAAATGAGTATGTGCATGCTGAGAAGGATAATTACCGGTTTGCTTTTGCCCTCTTCCTTTCTGGCATTTCCGTTGATCCTGTTCCCACTGTTTGCTGTGTTTCCATTTCCATTACTGTCACTAGAGGACGCTATGCTCAACAGGTGCTCATGAGAACCATTGCTGGCATGACTGCCATAACCACTGGACCCCATACTGTGGACCGGCTACAAGACAGAAACTTACACAGTCTATTCCATTGTTGAAAAAGACTTTAAACTGAAACTAGCAACTAGCTATGGCAACAGTCAGACACATCAACTACAAATTCCACATTATGCTAAAGAGTGTTTGTGGAGAATGTGAGGCCATCAGTGGAACTTTAAACCTGATCAAATTTACACTGCTAAAAAATGCACTACTTTTACATCCTCCAGTGTGCATGTGTTTTTTTGTCTGCAAAATACGGAGATTTCACCTGTAGAAGCAGTCTGTGAACCTGTTCAGTAATTTCCTGTACATCTGAATCCATGATCTTTTCCTCTGTAAAAGCCGGAGCTGAAAACACATCCTCATTCATTGGACCCCTGCACGTAGACACAGAAACCATACATCAAACAGGTTATCACAAAATAAAAAATGTGTATTATATCTACCTTTATCTAAATTAAATCAAAGACCGTTAGTAATATATACAGAAGGTAAAAAC
The DNA here is from genome assembly GCF_001515645.1 of Sinocyclocheilus grahami. Classification (NCBI taxonomy): domain Eukaryota; kingdom Metazoa; phylum Chordata; class Actinopteri; order Cypriniformes; family Cyprinidae; genus Sinocyclocheilus; species Sinocyclocheilus grahami. The sequence continues at coordinate 39,456 of NW_015505350.1, read as the reverse complement.
TCACATGCGAACTTTGTGTCGTCCAATAACAAAGGACACCTTGCGGCTCCATGGGTTTACAAAGCTACACCAGCTTGTGTCTAGAGTAACATATTCGCCATTTCTCAAACAGAATCGGATCGAGGAGTGATCAAATGGCTGCCCAACATACTGCAGAACTGTAGCAGAGAGGGAGACATTTAGGAAAGCAAGGACAATACTGGATGTGATTGGCTGAGGGTAGCATAATGCCAGTTATAGGTTTCGGTTTTAGTTTGTCTTTATTAGTAGTAGATAATGATACTCAACTTTACCTAATCTTGAAATTTACTTTATATTTAATTTGTGCTACACGACATGACAAAAATTGTGTAAAAAGGAGGAACACCAGGATTAGAACATTTTAACAAAATAAACACTTCTCATGAATTGTGTTTGTGTATGAATTTGTATCCTTACTTTTCCGGTGCACATCCAGCATTATAGGTCGGTCACTGGGATGCAGGTGTAACAGAAGAGGTGTCCCAATCAAGTCCTGAGGCAGAAATCCTAACAGAGGCACTGCCCTGTAAAGTATGCAAGTATTAATATGCTTTTAGATTATATTATTCAGTTTCAGTTTGTCTTTACTTCCCAAAGTAAATTTGGTTGCAGTGTTTAGACAAAGCTGAGGGGATAAAAGATTGTCTAAGTAGATTTGTTCTAATAACAGATATATTCCAAACTGAATGCCAGAGGGAAAGGTTTGAAACTCCTAGTGCACTAGGTAGCTATTATCTGACATTATACTTTGGGCTTTTCACAACACCTGCCTTTGGTTTATCTTGGCCAAGCTTATCTGCTCCTTCTCATTTACATTTAGTCATTTAGCAGATGCTTTTATCTAAAAATAAGGACATTTATTTTACTACCCTCATTTTCAAAACTTTCAAGAGTTCTTATCCTTGACATTTATGGCAGGATACCAATACAGCAAGGAAAAAGACTCATTTGATTCAATATAAGTCTTGTAAAACATAAACATAAACTTTAGTGCTTTATTCACATTAATTGACTCTTAAATTTGCTCAAATAGTGTACACTTTAATGTCCTGTTAGATGTTCAGTATTTGGAGAGAAAAAAAAGAAGTATTTTTAGTCTTTAAAATGCATCCTCACACCATCTTGCAAAATCATCAACAATGTTGTCAACCACAGACCAGAGTATTTTTTTAGCCAAATTAAAATATGTAATGGCAAATTTCCATTTCCATTTAAACATTTAGCAGCAGACACTTATTCAAAGCAACTTACAAATGAGGACAAGAAGCTTAAAATAATTACTGCCTTATTGATGTAACCAAACATGATGCATAATACAGTATTTGCAGGTGACGACAACTAACCACAGTCTGGTATTTTCTTCAGTCATAGTTAACTGCTCACAGACACAAACCTTTCATCAACATCTTGAAACACACAGTTTGGCGTGTGTGTTGTGGTGAAGATTCTCTTATCAGATGGAATTCTTGGTGCTGCAAATTAGAAAAAAAAAAATCAAAAGACAGCCTAATTAGTTATCATAATAGCTTGAAAGCTAAACACTTGAGGGCAATAGCATCTGTGTGATTACCTTCATATCCAGAGTGAACTCTCTTAGCTAAAATGAGGCAGCAGAAATGTTCCTCAGAGAGCTCCGAGTCTTGAACCTTCATTAAATATGGGGTCATCCTGAATGGATAGTACTGCAGATCTCCTTCCTTCTCTTTACCACCACTACACAAACAAACAAACAAAAAAGCATATTTTAAAGATAATTTCAAACCTAGTATTGCATCACCAGTTTGACTAACAGCATACCCAGATAGCAACATATTGTCGGCCCAGATCCGGCCCACATCTGGCACATGTGGGATGATGATCTGGCCCACATGTAGCGTAGAATGATGGCACTTGGGCGGACCACTCCTGTTTGCCAGATCTGGGCCAAAAGCAGGCCATATCAATGCCACATGTCAGCCAAGAGCAAAGGAATAAACAACACTGGACCTTATCTGAGCCACAAAATCTTCATATATTATTTATAGATTCCTCTCAGCTTGTCTAAACTTGTTAACAAGCAAAATCACTGAAGGAAAGAAGAGAACAGGAAAAAAAGAGACAAACAGAAACTCAAGAACTACAACTGACCTTAGCCACAGCCTTAGATGAATTCAGCTGAAGATAATAGACATTACATCTCGGAAGATCTCAGCAGAGGAGGATTAAACAAATCCACAAACAGCATTACCAGCTTCACTTATTACTAATCAGATTGACTTTATTTCTGTTAGAGGTCTACAGAAGTTCTTATTGAGAATGAACAGGGGTTGAAATCTAACGTTTGTGTCATTTGAAGTCACCATATTGGTGATTAGTATTTCCATTAGTTGGGCTTTTTAACTCTTATAACAGTTAGTTTGTTTACGCTGGCTGTTGTGACGGTTTGTTTATCAAACACATATACAGTAACAAATAAAGACATAATGAGATCAGGTGATGATAGTCAGTTGTTGATGGTTCATCATCATAATGAAATGGCCTGATTCACATTTGACAAATTATTGTATTGAACCAATAATGCATGTGCTATATAAAACTGCAGTGTGAGGCCCAGTCCACACAAACGCGGTTATTTTCAAAACCGCAACTTTATCTACATGGTTAGGCCGTTCGTCCACACGCAAACGCAGCAACAGTTCACTGCAACCGAACATTTTTGAAAACGCCTGCCAGGGTGAAGATGTTCAAAAACTCCGGTTGCAGCGTTATCGTGTAGACAGCGAAACCGGAGTTTTTGGCTTGTGACGTCAGAGCCTGTGCTGTTATCGCCGCCTACTGGAGACTTTTCAGGCTTCTGATTGGCCAACATGGCTTTACAGTTGAGATTATATTGCCACCTGTTGGTTTGGCATGCTCTTGACAGTGCTTCATAGCATGCGTTTTCATTTTCATGTGGACAGAGATTTTTTTTTAAAACAGAAGGAAAAACTCCATTTATAAAAATACCCGTGTACGTGCGGCCATGGCCTAAGATCAACAGTATTGCAGAACCAATTAAAATATTTTTAAAAAGCACAAAAAAATTTGACTCCAATAACGCACAAAGTCATCATAAATCAACACATGAACCTCAACAATGGTGACAATAAAAATTTTTATGTTTCCATGCTTGATAGGTACCATATTACAAAACTCCCAGCATGCATCACAGCATCAATAAATTATGCAGCTGAATTGTCCTATTATTTTCTTTAATTCCAACCTTGGCTCATGCATTTATTTTGTATTTTTTTGCAGTTTTTTGCTCTGTCATTTAGTAGCTTTTTGTAATGTCCAGAATTGATCCGATTAGCTGAATATGTTGTCACTATTGTTGAGATCCATATGCTGATTGCGGATATCTGTTTGTGTCAGTGCTCTTCACCTTTTATTATATCTTCAAACTGATGTTGCAACTCACATTGCAGTAACACAGGGTTTCTTAAATAAAATCATTAAATTACACCGCTCAATTTTCAAATTTTCAATTTTTGAAACAGGCCATTACACAATAATTGTGAAACCATCAATAGCAAACTATCATGTACAGCAAATGTGTCAAACACACTGTCAGAGCACTGAAAAAAGACAAATGATTAATAATAAGTGTTAAGAGCCCAACTAATGGAAACTCCAATCACCATTATGGTGACTTCAAATGACATTAGATTTAAACCCCTGTTAATTCTCAACAAGAACTTCTGTAGACCTCTAACAGAAATAAAGTCAATCTGATTAGTAATAAGTGAAACTGGTAATGCTGTTTGTGGAGTTGTTTAATCCTCCTCTGCCGAGATCTTCAAAGATTTAATGTCTATTATCTTCAGTTGATTTCATCTAAGGCTGTGGCTGCAGTCAGTTGTTGTTGTTGTGTTTCTGTCCGTCTCTTTTTTCTGTTCTCTTCTGTCCCTCAGTGATTTTGCTTGTTGACAAGCTGAGAGGACTCTATAAATAATATATGAAGATATTGGGGCTCAGATAAGGTCCAGTGTGGTTCATTTATTTGCTCTTGGCTGACATGTGGCATTGCTATGGCTTGCTTTTGGCCCAGATCTGGCAAACAGGAGCAGTTCATTTGTGCCATCAAGTGCCATCATTCTACGCTACATGTGGGCCAGATCATCATTCCACATGTGCCAGATGTGGGCCAGATCGGGGCTGACAATTTGTTGCTATCTGGGTAACGACTTGAACTGCTAATGAACTTAGCCCAATTAAATATGAATCATTTGATTGACATGTAAACAACAACAGTTTTTTCACATGACATTTAGGGGATCCAGATATCCAGTTGACTAGTTACTAAGTACTTAAAAGAAAACCAAAAAAATCTTTAAAAGATTTGAAAGTCAAGACAGAAGTAACATACTAGCCAGTCAATCATACTGAAATGTTATTGTTCAACTAGAGTGTGCATCAGACAGTCAACAGCCAGTGACTATTTCAAACCTACCACACTATGCCTATGCGTGCAAGATAGCAACAAAATAAATGGCAGTGTGAAATGACACTATTGCACTTACAGTTATGAACAGTTAACATAAATGTGTGTAATAGTAACATAAATTTGTAGGGATGCACTGAATGTTTGGCAACCGAAATTATTAATAAGCGAAAAGATCGAATAAATTGTACCGAACAATGACGTTACGCTATCAAATAGCAACCATTGTAAAGTGAGTGGCGCTCACCCTTTATAATGTAACAAACATGTCAGCAGTGTGGAAGCATTTAAACTGTCCGAGAAAGATGCAAAAATCATTACAAGCACCGACAGCGTGAGACTGTTTAGTACTGCATCGCATGTCTTCGATAAGAGGAAGGGGTGATTGTTGCTGGTTTACTGTATGATGATTGAAATCGCGAAATGGCCTTAAAGGGGTCATAGGATGCTACATGCACTTTTACAAGTTGTTTGAACTGAAATGTGTTGGCAGTGTGTGTACACAACCATAATGATAATTTTTTTTTTTATCTCATTAAATGT
>NW_015505350.1:12318-32537 GCF_001515645.1 Sinocyclocheilus grahami | reverse complement strand
AAAAAAAAGAAGTATTTTTAGTCTTTAAAATGCATCCTCACACCATCTTGCAAAATCATCAACAATGTTGTCAACCACAGACCAGAGTATTTTTTTAGCCAAATTAAAATATGTAATGGCAAATTTCCATTTCCATTTAAACATTTAGCAGCAGACACTTATTCAAAGCAACTTACAAATGAGGACAAGAAGCTTAAAATAATTACTGCCTTATTGATGTAACCAAACATGATGCATAATACAGTATTTGCAGGTGACGACAACTAACCACAGTCTGGTATTTTCTTCAGTCATAGTTAACTGCTCACAGACACAAACCTTTCATCAACATCTTGAAACACACAGTTTGGCGTGTGTGTTGTGGTGAAGATTCTCTTATCAGATGGAATTCTTGGTGCTGCAAATTAGAAAAAAAAAAATCAAAAGACAGCCTAATTAGTTATCATAATAGCTTGAAAGCTAAACACTTGAGGGCAATAGCATCTGTGTGATTACCTTCATATCCAGAGTGAACTCTCTTAGCTAAAATGAGGCAGCAGAAATGTTCCTCAGAGAGCTCCGAGTCTTGAACCTTCATTAAATATGGGGTCATCCTGAATGGATAGTACTGCAGATCTCCTTCCTTCTCTTTACCACCACTACACAAACAAACAAACAAAAAAGCATATTTTAAAGATAATTTCAAACCTAGTATTGCATCACCAGTTTGACTAACAGCATACCCAGATAGCAACATATTGTCGGCCCAGATCCGGCCCACATCTGGCACATGTGGGATGATGATCTGGCCCACATGTAGCGTAGAATGATGGCACTTGGGCGGACCACTCCTGTTTGCCAGATCTGGGCCAAAAGCAGGCCATATCAATGCCACATGTCAGCCAAGAGCAAAGGAATAAACAACACTGGACCTTATCTGAGCCACAAAATCTTCATATATTATTTATAGATTCCTCTCAGCTTGTCTAAACTTGTTAACAAGCAAAATCACTGAAGGAAAGAAGAGAACAGGAAAAAAAGAGACAAACAGAAACTCAAGAACTACAACTGACCTTAGCCACAGCCTTAGATGAATTCAGCTGAAGATAATAGACATTACATCTCGGAAGATCTCAGCAGAGGAGGATTAAACAAATCCACAAACAGCATTACCAGCTTCACTTATTACTAATCAGATTGACTTTATTTCTGTTAGAGGTCTACAGAAGTTCTTATTGAGAATGAACAGGGGTTGAAATCTAACGTTTGTGTCATTTGAAGTCACCATATTGGTGATTAGTATTTCCATTAGTTGGGCTTTTTAACTCTTATAACAGTTAGTTTGTTTACGCTGGCTGTTGTGACGGTTTGTTTATCAAACACATATACAGTAACAAATAAAGACATAATGAGATCAGGTGATGATAGTCAGTTGTTGATGGTTCATCATCATAATGAAATGGCCTGATTCACATTTGACAAATTATTGTATTGAACCAATAATGCATGTGCTATATAAAACTGCAGTGTGAGGCCCAGTCCACACAAACGTGGTTATTTTCAAAACCGCAACTTTATCTACATGGTTAGGCCGTTCGTCCACACGCAAACGCAGCAACAGTTCACTGCAACCGAACATTTTTGAAAACGCCTGCCAGGGTGAAGATGTTCAAAAACTCCGGTTGCAGTGTTATCGTGTAGACAGCGAAACCGGAGTTTTTGGCTTGTGACGTCAGAGCCTGTGCTGTTATCGCCGCCTACTGGAGACTTTTCAGGCTTCTGATTGGCCAACATGGCTTTACAGTTGAGATTATATTGCCACCTGTTGGTTTGGCATGCTCTTGACAGTGCTTCATAGCATGCGTTTTCATTTTCATGTGGACAGAGATTTTTTTTTAAAACAGAAGGAAAAACTCAATTTATAAAAATACCCGTGTACGTGCGGCCATGGCCTAAGATCAACAGTATTGCAGAACCAATTAAAATATTTTTAAAAAGCACAAAAAAATTTGACTCCAATAACGCACAAAGTCATCATAAATCAACACATGAACCTCAACAATGGTGACAATAAAAATTTTAATGTTTCCATGCTTGATGGGTACCATATTACAAAACTCCCAGCATGCATCACAGCATCAATAAATTATGCAGCTGAATTGTCCTATTATTTTCTTTAATTCCAACCTTGGCTCATGCATTTATTTTGTATTTTTTTGCTGTTTTTTGCTCTGTCATTTAGTAGCTTTTTGTAATGTCCAGAATTGATCCGATTAGCTGAATATGTTGTCACTATTGTTGAGATCCATATGCTGATTGCGGATATCTGTTTGTGTCAGTGCTCTTCACCTTTTATTATATCTTCAAACTGATGTTGCAACTCACATTGCAGTAACACAGGGTTTCTTAAATAAAATCATTAAATTACACCGCTCAATTTTCAAATTTTCAATTTTTGAAACAGGCCATTACACAATAATTGTGAAACCATCAATAGCAAACTATCATGTACAGCAAATGTGTCAAACACACTGTCAGAGCACTGAAAAAAGACAAATGATTAATAATAAGTGTTAAGAGCCCAACTAATGGAAACTCCAATCACCATTATGGTGACTTCAAATGACATTAGATTTAAACCCCTGTTAATTCTCAACAAGAACTTCTGTAGACCTCTAACAGAAATAAAGTCAATCTGATTAGTAATAAGTGAAACTGGTAATGCTGTTTGTGGAGTTGTTTAATCCGAGATCTTCAAAGATTTAATGTCTATTATCTTCAGTTGATTTCATCTAAGGCTGTGGCTGCAGTCAGTTGTTGTTGTTGTGTTTCTGTCCGTCTCTTTTTTCTGTTCTCTTCTGTCCCTCAGTGATTTTGCTTGTTGACAAGCTGAGAGGACTCTATAAATAATATATGAAGATATTGGGGCTCAGATAAGGTCCAGTGTGGTTCATTTATTTGCTCTTGGCTGACATGTGGCATTGCTATGGCTTGCTTTTGGCCCAGATCTGGCAAACAGGAGCAGTTCATTTGTGCCATCAAGTGCCATCATTCTACGCTACATGTGGGCCAGATCATCATTCCACATGTGCCAGATGTGGGCCAGATCGGGGCTGACAATTTGTTGCTATCTGGGTAACGACTTGAACTGCTAATGAACTTAGCCCAATTAAATATGAATCATTTGATTGACATGTAAACAACAACAGTTTTTTCACATGACATTTAGGGGATCCAGATATCCAGTTGACTAGTTACTAAGTACTTAAAAGAAAACCAAAAAAATCTTTAAAAGATTTGAAAGTCAAGACAGAAGTAACATACTAGCCAGTCAATCATACTGAAATGTTATTGTTCAACTAGAGTGTGCATCAGACAGTCAACAGCCAGTGACTATTTCAAACCTACCACACTATGCCTATGCGTGCAAGATAGCAACAAAATAAATGGCAGTGTGAAATGACACTATTGCACTTACAGTTATGAACAGTTAACATAAATGTGTGTAATAGTAACATAAATTTGTAGGGATGCACTGAATGTTTGGCAACCGAAATTATTAATAAGCGAAAAGATCGAATAAATTGTACCGAACAATGACGTTACGCTATCAAATAGCAACCATTGTAAAGTGAGTGGCGCTCACCCTTTATAATGTAACAAACATGTCAGCAGTGTGGAAGCATTTAAACTGTCCGAGAAAGATGCAAAAATCATTACAAGCACCGACAGCGTGAGACTGTTTAGTACTGCATCGCATGTCTTCGATAAGAGGAAGGGGTGATTGTTGCTGGTTTACTGTATGATGATTGAAATCGCGAAATGGCCTTAAAGGGGTCATAGGATGCTACATGCACTTTTACAAGTTGTTTGAACTGAAATGTGTTGGCAGTGTGTGTACACAACCATAATGATAATTTTTTTTTTTATCTCATTAAATGTTTTTCCTTTCTCAAATCGAGCCGATCTCAGATGCCTGTCTGTGTGACGTCACACAGACAGGCCCCTCCCACGATAGTTTGATTGACAGTAGCGTTTCAGCACAGACTGGACTGGTGTCTTACCTCAGACACGCCCTGAGTGAGCTGTCATCAGTCCGCCATTGTTTCACCGCCGGAGCAGATGCAGACAAGCATGACTCCTGAGCGATTGAGGTGTTCTGTTGTTGGATGTAATAAGGAACATAGCAGTCGTCATTTACTCCTGACATCTGAGCTGCTGAACTCACAGTGGATTTTGTTTGTTTGTGAAGGGAATGCTCTGGTACTCTGGCGTTGCTGATCTGCCTAAATGCGTCTATGTTTGCGCGAATCATTCATGATCCAGCCTCATCTACAGAAGAAATGAGTATAATGTTTTGTAACGAATCTTTGGAAATTGCCTTTCCTAATAATGTGCTAATTAGCAAGTGTCACGATGAATGTAAAAGTAAAGTCTAAAGTAACAGTCTCTCTGAGAGCAGCTCGGAAAGGAGGGGCGGGGTCAGCAGAGCTCATTAACATTTAAAGGGAAATGCTACAAAAACGGCTTGATCTGAAAAGAGCTGTTTTTGACAGGGTAAAAAAAGGTGTTTTTACACTACATTGAGAAATTTTAACCAAACTATGTTACAGACTTTTCATTAAGACCCTAAAGAATCATATCAACTTGTGGAAAATGGGCATCATATGACCCCTTTAAACAATTAGTAAATAAACTGCAGAACGTTATGTTTTCTAATACACGCACAAATTGCATCCTTGTTAACCAGGGTTCAAAGTCCAAAGCGCAAGGAAAATCTGCGCTGAAACAGTGTTACTCGTCAGTTGCTCAGTCACATTTTTATGAATTTTTACAAGGCATGTGACAATGCGATACGTGCGACGTATTCGTAATGAGACGCATTTATAAATCTGCTGTCAACAAAAAGAAGCATTGAGGTCTTCCTGCGCGTTTCCGGCAAAATAAAAGTTGACAAAAAGCAAGAACTCCAACATTCATAAATGTTAGTATTGTAATTTTACTCTTATGTAAAATAAGATCAAAAGTAAGACAATAATAATGATAATAATTACAAAAGCTCTGTTAATACATTTATTATAACATACACACATAGTGTTCAAATTGGGATCTGTAATTTTTTCTAATGTTTTAAAAGAAGTCTCTTCTGCTCAACAGCATGCCTGATTCAAGAAGGGGGTCTGACTAACTTATTAATTTTAAAGTTAAATTGTGCCTTGTTGGTATAATGTCTGCTAGAATGTTAAAAAATGTTTAGTGTTAAATATTTTTAAATTGTTGTTTTGTAAATTTTTTATTTTTTTGAAAACAAGACAAAACAGTAAAAAGCACATTTTGGTTATTTAATTTATGCATTGGTGAAAAAAATTGTCGAAATACATGGTGGAAAAAAACTTGAAAAACTGTGTTCGGTATTCGGCCTTCAGCCCAGTGTTTCATTTTTGTTAGGTTTCGGCTTCGGCTAAGAATTTTCATTTCGGTGCATCCTTATAAATTTGTATAATAGTGCTTGATTCAAGTGTGTCTGACCTGATTCGACAGAAGAAGGATTTCTCCTGCATGAACTCAGTCGATGATGACTCTGAAAAGCAGTGAAAGAGATGAATGTGACCAAAACAAATGCAAGATATGAAAGTGAAAGTGACATGACATGTGGCCAAGTATGGTTACCCATACTTGGAATTAGTGCTCTGCATTTATCCCATCCAAAGTGCACATACACAGCAGTGAACACACACACACCGTGAACACACACCCGGAGCAGTGGGCAGCCATTTTTTGCTGCAGCGCCCGGGGAGCAGTTGGGGGTTCAGTGCCTTGCTCAAGGGCACCTCAGTCGTGGTATTGAAGGTGGGAAAGGGCGCTGTACATTCACTCCCCCCACCTACAATCCCTGCCTGTACGAGACTCGAACCCGCAACCTTTCAGTTATGAGTCCGACTCTCTAACCATTAGGCCACGACTTCATATAGAGAGATTAGTAGAGTAAATAAATGAGGAAACCTCCCTCAACCTGTTTCCCCATAAACAAAACGTAATAACCACTTTAATGTAGCTTGCGCTCACTGTTGTAAAGGGAAGCAGTCCTGGGCGGATGGCGTATGAGGTCAGCGCTGCGCATGTGCCGCTCAGAAGTGGAAACGCAGCGGAGAGATCAAAACAAATCAACGGTCACTAATTAGAAGTACCAAATGAGGATTTGTAAAGAAGAATGTCGGAGGATTTCGATATAAACCAAGAGAAGACTGGTTTTCCTTTGCTTCCTTTGCTCCTGTTAACAAACGTTGGTTTTCACGAGACTCACTGGCGCATGCGCAGCGCTGACCCCAGAGGTCATCCGCCCGGAAATGCTGCCCTTTACAACAGTGAGCGCAAGCTACATTAAAGTGATTATTACATTTTGAATATGGATATTTTTCTTACAAAAATGCATCGATTCACTACAGAAGGCCTTTGTTTACCCCCCGGAGCCGTGTGAGACACTTTTTTTTAATGGATGGGCACTTTTTATTTACCCCTAAAAACAGGCATATTTCTGAATGGGAGTATGTGAGTAGTTGACAATATGTTTGAATAAATCCATTCAGTGCACTGTGCATTGGTAGACTGACCTGTTCCGGTGCACATGCTCCAAGATGGAAGTCTGTATGGTGTTGTAAAACTGTAGAACACACTGACATCACGAGGTGTCAGAAACTCCACAAACTTTCTGTCTTTGAACTCATCTTTTTTGCAGTTCAAGATCCTTGCAGCCTGTTCCGAAATGTACACGATCTTTCCTGTGATCAAGGACACCGCAACTGCAAAAATATCCTGCAGACACAAAAACACCAAACATTTTTAGACATTGCCTTCATGTTCCTATATGTCATATTAATGAGGCCAGGAACTGAGCTGTGTCCAGGCCCAGCTCCAATCCAGCAAGTCGATCTTATATAACCGATACACACACATATATGTATATGTATGTGTGTATATACAATTGCAATCAAAATTATTCTCAACCTCCTTTACATGCAAGACACTCTTTTGCCGTGAACAACATTTTTTGAATTTTTATTAATACACATTTGTGTGATTCTAATGACTTAAAGGTGATGAAAAATAAATAAAAATAAACTGGCTTTAAACATTCATGTACAAAAAACATTTTTATTCTCTATAATCTTCAATAAACATTGCCTCTAAGTGCTTAAAAGCTTCTGAGACCTCTTTATGCAATCCTGACCTATTCCTTGCTTGAAAAAGCTTCCAGATCGCTGATAATTTGATAATAATCATTCACATTACTGATCATTATTTTCATGTTGCCACTAAATACCACTAAATATTTTTAATGATATTTAAATCAAGAGACTGCACTCAAGAACATTCTAGGACCAATCTCTAAAAGCTTCAGTAGATTTGGATGTATGCTTTGGGATTATTGCCCTGCTGGAAAGTACAATGATCATTATAGAGCTTCCAAAGGCTTAATTATGTTTTAACTAGGGCTGTTGAACATGTTAATTTAATTAATTAGTTTTGGGGGAGGAAAAAAGTGTTCAAATTATTAGCGCATTCAAAACACCCGCCCCACCCCAAATCTACATAGGTCATCTTACATTTCATACAGTTGATTGGTGATGAACATGATGCAGGACAACAACTCACTGTGTAATGTAGTCTACAGAATCAATTATATTTTGTGGACAGATGAGACCAAAAAATAACTTTTTTGTTTAAATGAGAAGCGTTATATTTGGAGAAAGAATAACACTGCATTCCAGCATAAGAACCAAATCTGTAAGACCTGCTTTCATCTTTGTGACGTGACATGTGGCCAAGTATGGTGACCCATACTCGGAATTAGTGCTCTGCATTTAACCCATCCAAAGTGCACACACACAGCAATGAACACACACACAGTGAACACACACCTGGAACTGTGGACAGCCATTTATGCTGCGGCGCCCGGGGAGTCTCGAACCCACAACCTTTTGGGTTACGAGTCCGACTCTCTAACCATTAGGCCACGACTTCCCCATAATTAATTTTGAACACAAATTAATATATTTTTAATGAAATCCGAGGGCTTTCTGACTCCCCATAGACAGCAAGGGTACAGCCATGGTCAAGGCACAGAAACATAGTAAGGAAATTGTTAAAATACTCCATGTGACATCAGTGGTTCAACCGTAATTCTTTGAAGCTACGAGAATACTTTTAGTGCACAAAGAAAACAAAAATAATGACCTTAATCAGCTTTGAATAATGTACTTTCAGTCATAAGGGTTGAAAACCAGAGATCTTTTGATGTTACGTTTGACAGGTAATCACCCAATTAAAAACATACAAGAATATTAAACTCAGAAGATGAAATACTCGTATAGTAAAAATAAAAAGCCTTTAATTAACTGGGCTAAGTCATTAAAACAGTTAAAAGAATATTACTATAGTAAACTAAGAAAAGAAGAGATAAGAATCTAGTCATATTTAGAAAGTTAACCTGACTGCACTTTGTGTTATATTGCACTATTGTTTTGAGTATGTCTTATATTTATATCATATGATATCACACAAACACCGAGTACAATATCACACGGGTGCTGTTTTTGTCCCGACTCCCGAATAGTATGAGTGCAAATGTGATACTGATTTTATGCAAGTTCAATAAATAATAAGTTAAAGTCGGCATGAAATGGAAGTTGCGATTGTCTTTTCTTCTCTACTGTGACGTATATCCGAGTGAAACGGAATCTGAAATGAGAGGGCGGGACTTGATTTTGTCCTTCGGGAACTGATTGGATCGTTGGAAGGTGGGGCGTTGCAAACAAAATGGAGCAGATCTGAATGCCAGTTTGCAGTTAGTGGTGGGGGATTTCTCTCCACTGGATTCACAGCCGATACCCAAGCATGAATAAATGTTTTATTTATTAAGGATGACGATGACGATCAACGGCACAAAACATGCCCAAACAGCGCGCGCGACAGAGAGTGAAACTGCCTGAATGACTGAGTGCGTCCTCCATCAGGTCAAGTCATATTCATGAAAAAAATTAGTTTGCGATGTCCTAAGAGTAATGTTGTCGTAATATCCTAATATCTTTTCAATGTTTAGGGGTAACGTACTCCCTCATGACTGGTGTCAGTGCTATAAAGTGAAGCATCAGCTTCAGCTTTTCCCCCTGTCGTTTATCCCAGCGTTTACCCCTCACGTCACTAGCTCCACCCTTGCGCCATAACTCGTGACCGGAAGAGAAGAGGAGTCATTTTGAGGGGGAGGGGAGGTTAACGTTTTTGATTAAAGGGGTCATATGATGCTTTTTTAAAGATCATTATTGAGGGCACATGAATTTAAAAAAAAAATAATGAAGTGCACGGATAAATTATTTATAACAAAACTACAGTATTCCATTAAAAAATAAGAATTTTCTATTTTGATTTCATGATGACTTTAATATTGTTATATTTTACACACTATACTGTCTGATTTTGCTCAATTTTGCCTAGGAAAACTTAGGGTTACCTATAAAACCACAGCAGAACTGTTGTCCAATCAACAGATACAAGTGTTTCATTCTGAATGAATCTGCGTTTTGAACAAATCGGGAGAACCAATAATTCAATGGCCCATTCATAAAGAGAGCCATTTACTTCATTCCTGAATGAATCAGCCATTTGAACAAATCAAATGAAAGAATAACTGAAGACATTTAAAGCCACCTATTGGTTATCAATGGTAATAAAACTATTTTGGTTACCATTGACATCCACTGCATGAACAAAAAAGAAAAAAGAAAAAAAAAAATACCTTTTTTGTTCCACAGACAGCTGTATTACAAAAAAAATCGTATAACTCGAAAATATTACATTATATATTGACAATATTAATTTAAAGAAATAATTTCAGTCTCGGGGGGGGGGGACTGAAATGTATAATGTAAAAATACATTATTTTCTGATAATTCAACGGCCTGTTGTCAATTATTCCTTACATATAAATATACACATACACAGTTGTAATCTACAGTTACCACACTTTAAGACTTTATTCAGATGTTGTATTTCAAAACACTTGTCAGGTTTTTTCCCCCCCTTTTTCTTTAAAACGTCCTAAAAAATTACACTGATGTATGTCATAGATTAATCTGGGATCTGGGTTTGGCATATGCGGTGCATCCCATGTGGTCTACGTCTACTGTATATAAAATATGTTTATTGTGTTTTAACTGATTTTAAAAAATGACATACTTGACGTATTCAGATATGTGTTTGCAGAGATTTTCTGGGCACACAGTAAGTTTAAGGCCGTTTAAGCTGTGTTTGTATGTTCTACTTACAGCATTTTTGAGGGTATATTCTGAGGTAATACTGTTGATTTCTTCAATAGTATATGAGGACACGTCCAGACCTGAGGGCTGACTGTCATTGATCATAAGCATCTGATAGTACTCTTCATTGGCTGCAAAAGCAAAGAAGAACATGCAAGGCTTACACAAAATATACAAAAATATAGCATAAATTATTGTGTTTGTGGTTGGCTGACCTTTGACTTGTTTGACGCAGCGCAGTGCATATCTGAGAGTGTGAAGTGTGCCCGGCCCTTGCTGCGTTTGTCATGAGGGAGGTGATATTTCAGCTCTTTTAAGGTCTTAAAAAGCTCCCTCTGAGTCTTAGCCTTTGCTGTCTGTTCACTACTGCAGAAACAACACACATACAAAGTGACACTAGTATTTATCCTATTGTACCTACTGTATTTCTTAAAAGGGGTCACTGCATGTTTTACAATGTAAAACATTCTTGAACTTACTGAATGAACACTCACTCACTAGTTCAAAAAGAGGAGCTGATTGACTTCTTCATTAAGTGATACAACTGTATTATAGCTATTTAAGGCCTGTGGTTTTGTTACCTGCAGCCGCTGGTTGATGGGTTATCTTGCTCTGAACTGACCAAGCTGAATGCATTGTTGCTACTGGGAGGTGAAAGACTTTGAGAGTTTGAGCTACAGAGGACAAATAAGAGGTGAATAGAACAGAAATATAAGTAAAACAGACATAAAATGACTGAAGAATTTCTAACGAGGCGTTATCATCAAGACCTTACATAATGCTTTATTTTATATTAGGCTGCCTGTGTTGGCAGGGTCTAATATAGTGCTTATTCATCCTTTTTCAAGAAATGCAAAAGTTGAATTTCAGTAGAACTAAACCATTTTTTAAAATTCCTGTAAATGTTAGTATTAAACGGGTCATATGATGCTTTTTTAAAGATCATTATTTGGTGTATTTGGTGTAACAGAATATGTTGACATGCTTTAATGTTCAAAAAACAAATTTTTCAAATACTGTACATTATTGTAGGTCCTCTATGCCCCGCCTCTCTCAAACACTTAGTTTTCTACAAAGTCCCTCCTTCCGACAAACGCAGTCTGCTCTGATTGGCCAGCTGACCCAGTGCATTGTGATTGGCTGAACACCGCAAGCACTCGTCGGAAATGTAACGCCCCTTACCATAATCGTGAGGTTCATCTTTCAAAATAAATGTAAAGACAGCCTGAAAGGGAAACTACGGAAGTCACCTGTAGGAGAAAAAAAAACAATCCATGGCGATGGTTTTGCAATCCGTCTGTCAGGAAAGGGACGGAGGACTCAAATGCAGTTCAAACAGAAATAGGCTTTATTCCGAACACCAAGCCAGCAAGGCGTGAAATCACACAGTTAGGTGGAATGCAGTGGTGTGGCGCTCCCTGCGCACACATTCACCGAGACAGGGGGCTGAGAGGAATACCGGAGGACGTCCAGAATCGTACTCCCAAGCTGCCCTTACTGTCCACAGTCGCGATACTAATTCCTTGCCTGAGGATCCTGGAAACAGTGCAAAAGAGTGTAGAGGAGAGTGAAAAACTCAAAAGCGCGCCCATACAGCACATAAAGACATAAGACATACACACGCCGAAAGAAAGACAAAGACAGGAATATATAGGAAGTGGGAAAAGACTCCAAAGTCAGTCACAATGCCAGGTTTATTATAAAATAATAATCAAGTGCTAAGATTATCACAAAGATTTTGATGCACATCTTTCTTATTAAATCATTGTATTCCACCTCGTACAACTGATAGAGAATCACTTAAGACTATTTGCTGTAGGCATATTCCACATAATAATATGCAATAATACAATATACAATATGATTCGTTAACACGTAGGCTACCTACAAGCTTACTGCATGAATCCGTGAGTACAGTTTACAAACCCGAGGGAACGGATTGCGAAAGCGTGCGCACGGATTATGAATTTGTGGGTACGGATTCAAAACCCGAAGGTACGGTTTACTTAATCTGAGCGCACGGATTGGAAATTCGTGGGTACTGTTTATTAATCCATGGGCACGATTTGTTAAACCGAGGGAACAGTTTAAGAATTTGTGAGTACGGTTTATAAACTGAGGGGACGGATTGCAAAACCGTCGCCACGGATTGTTTTTTTCTTTTCAGTTGGCCTGATGTTCCCTGCAATACAGAACTTGGTTAATTCCTCATTTTTGCCTATGCTGCGCTTGGCCCTTTAATTGCTGCTTACAGCTGTTTAGTTCTCACTTTTATTATTAAGCAATAACACACAAGCAAGCATGCTGTTGTTCTGAATATATCTGGCCACAGCAGCATCATACCATAGGTAATTACTAGGGCTGTCGATTTAACACATTAATTTTATGGAATTAATTATGGAAAAAATAACATTAAAATGACTAATGCATTTAACACAACAACATCAACCATTGCATGTAGTTGCTGATGAACATGATGCTGGACAATGACTGACTAGAATGCAGTCATATGCCCCTAAAATTCAAGACACAAGGGCAAAAAGGGTCCCTTGAATTGGTTTTTGTCTTATATAAATATTATATAGTTTAGCAATATCACTCGAGCAAGAGTGCTGTTTTTTCCTCAAATATCTGTTAAGCAATGTATATATATTGCAATGTGATATTGACTGTTGTTCATAGCAATGCTGCATATCATACTGATCATCCAGGTAACTTAAACTGGTGTTACTTTCATGTCCCTCATTTCACACCACAGACTCGCACACTCAATTAATACAAATGCAACTGGTACCATCTTGCATCTCAACAATCAATTGTATTATGTAACAGGTTGATACACTTCTTGTATCTCCTCACCTCTTGTTACTCCCTGATGATGCCATGATTGCAGAATCTTTTCCGTTTCCACTGGAACTCCCCACAGACTCATTTCCATGTGATTCATTACTGTGGGACTCGTTACTGTGAGATTCTGTGCCACTTCCACAAGAGCCACTTCCGCCCATCTCCATGTCCTCATGCATCTGTGTTTGAGGCCTCGGAGAAAGTGGGTGGGTCGTGACTGCTGTCACTCCCCTCAGAGGCCACGCCCATGTGGTGCAGGTGAGACATGGAGCCACACGGGGACTCAGACTCGCCCCTGTACAGGTAGGGCTTTGGCTCTGTCTCACCTGACATGGTCAAGCTTTACATTTCAGGTCAAAGGTCCCCTGACCCAATTACTTGTAGAAGCTGTGAAAACAAATGGTAAGATAAGGTAAATGCATTAATGTTTTTTCCCCCCCAAAATAAATTATATTTATTGAGTCAATGCGAGTCAATGACAGGGTGTTAATTTTTTGTCCAGATCTATGAATTTATTAAAAAATACATAAAAAATGCAATTCATGCATACAATGACTTCAATATGCTTATTTTATGATAAGCACGTTTTTAATTTCTCAGTTAAAATTAATGTCACGGTGATACAGACCCTCATAACTGTAGTAATTAATGTAGTGCTGCTAGAAAGTTATTCCAAAATGATTTAGTCCTTTAGTCACAATGCCTTTAATTTTCATGCTTTAGTGTGAGTCATTTGTTCAGAGTCTGTCATTTTCATACAAGTGATAAAGATATTGTGAAAGATACGATGGAATTTATACGATCTTTGAAACATTTTCCCCTAGTTTTTATAATTACATAATGAGACCATTTTTAAATTAATTTTCATATTCTCTGAAATCTTAAAAAGCAATTTTTTTATATTTGTAAATGTCGTTTTTTTAGGAGTTTTTCAGAATGCATTTGGACCATTTCTGAGTCTTTAATGAAAAAAATTAATATGTTTAAAATTCAAAAGCATCAATTTCTCAGCCCCCACTAGCTACCTAATACTATGAGAGATTTTTTAAATTATTATTATTATTCATTGATATATAGAAACCATAGATTGCTGGTCAAGCATCCATGATATTATACAACAATCGAAAGTCACATGGGAAATGCAGTTGGATGCACATACCTGACTCACACAGATTAATGTTTCTGATAGTTGCTGGAAATAGTCCAGTTTCACCAACTAAATTACAAAATAGCATTTTTCAAGGCAGTCACTACAACTTTATTTCAATGAAAACATATATTAAACCCTAAACAAACATGTAACTTAATTTCATATTTTTAGGTGTGCTGCTGAAGAAATAAAACATAATACATAATAAACAAACCTCTATTGATATATTTCCAGTCAATCAAAACCTATAGGGCCGACAAAAAAAAACAAGCCTGCAGTTACATATTTTCAGTGTTGGGGAAAGTTACTTTTAAAAGTAATGCATTACAATATTGCGTTACTCCATAAAAAAGTAACTAATTACGTTACTTAGTTACTTTTTATGGAAAGGAATGCGTTATGTTACTTTTTAAATCTGGACAGGGCTTGCTTGTTTGTTTTTAAAATAAAAAAGTTATATTTTTGGCAAATATAAAAGCCTTTTCACACCAAAACTGAAATGAATAAGCCTCAGGCTGAAGGGAAAGTACATTTACGTCCGTACTGTAGAATGCAGAAGAAGAAATTTCAACACACTTCAGCAATAAAAAATGACACACAAATGTTTGTCTAGAATCATTTGTGCTTATTAGTACGGTTGAACTGGATCATCGAAGGACAGAAGCAAAGACATTGGTTAATAGAATGGGATTAAATACATAAAGGATATTTGTGTTGTTTAACATTTAATTATTGCAGGTTTGCGTCATATTCTGAGTTGCATTATTTTTATTCATTTTGAGGAATACTGAATGCGTGTTTTTTTGTGTGAGTGAGATGAATTAATGCATATTCATATTTATTTTAGAATTACAGTAACATCTTCTGATTTCTCTCAACATGGCGACAGGAGAGCTGTCAATCAATAAATTGAAAAAAAGTAACTTGCGTTACTTATTTGAAAAAGTAACTCAGATATTTAATGTAAATGTAAAATGTAATGCGTTACTTTACTAGTTACTTGAAGAAAGTAATCTGATTACGTAACTCACGCTACTTGTAATGCGTTACCCCCAACACTGCATATTTTGTCAGTGACTATTGTTGACGTTATTTTGAGGTGCATATTTGTACTTTTTGTAGTGGGAACGTAAGACGTTCCATGTGAAAACAGTTTATTGCGTGAGTTTATTGCACTTTTTGTCTTTCAGAGAGCTTGCAATAGGCTACATGTACTGAATAATTACATTAAAACTATTAACATCAGTGCACATATAGTGGCGTTGAAGACTAGCCAAGAAAACATTAGCACTCTTGAAAATTTCATGTATTTAAATACATTTGTTTTGTTTTCAGCCCAAACCCCCACCCAGTCCGCCTTTCTACACTCACACACGTTGACCAGCACTGCACGGTACACTGACACAGTTATGTAAAAAGTCGTGCTACCACCGACAAAATTCGTTTTATGAACTTCTTAATTGACATACAGGTTGTAACAAGGAAAAACCGCATATACTCTATTTATAATGTAGTAGAATCATTGCAACTCTATGAAAATATAGGAATACTATACAAAACGGAACGATATGAAAATTTCGGCGCATGCGCGGCACGCGACAGGTTACGCAACATGTTTTATTTAAATGAACAGTGAAAAAATGAGGAGTTCTAATGTCACAAACCAGCAAGAGCACGCTTGATTCCCGATCCAGGTCTTTGGTGATATCAGTGTTGTCCCGGCTTACTTTTGTCACAGCGAGGCACGTATGAATCCTGACATACTGTACATCACCGGTCCTTATTACTGATCACTGAAAGCAGTGGCTCACGGTCTGACCTCAATTCTGGCTCCTCCCCTTCTACTTCAGGCTGCAGTACTACGGTTCCCATGGAAAACACTACCTAGTGACGTCAGTCCGCGCTCATTGGTGTATGACTCGTGTCAGTTTGTTTGTATAAATCGTGAAGGCGCCGCACGTGGAATGCCATGCTGACGCTGTGATCTCGGAAAGTAGAGTAACCGTATAAAGTTCAAAATGACGGTAACGTTGCTACGTTATATAAAGACAACATAGAATTGCTCGTTATCTAAGTCCTTATACACCCCGCTGCACGCTTAATTTTTATGCAGTGGCAATAACTACAAAACTACGTTCGTTTTATGCTGCGTTCTTAATTAGACATCATTTTTGATTAACCGGATTTGGATTTTTATGGTACCGTGTACTGATGCACATGTCTACCGTTACTCGATTTCGTAGTTTAGGCTTACTTGCGTTCACTATTATAACTGCACAGGGGTCACACCCACTGACCCACACATACACAAGGATTGCTGTGTCCCATCTTTGACAGAATGAAATGCAAACATCCGATTATGGATTATTGTGGATGATTGCCTAACCATATCAAGGAACTGTGATGTATCTGTGTGTTTTTTTTATATATATATATTTATTTTATTTTATTTATTTTATTTATTTTATTTATTAGACATTAAAGACATAACATGCAACATTTACAACTTTAACAGGATTTAGACATCCAAAAAGATAACACAATTAAAGGAATGGGTTTACATTACATATATATAAAAAAAATCAATAATACTTTAAAATAAAAAGACAGCATATACCCGTTCCATTTTCAAGTAACTTCAACTCTTTAGCGAATAAAATTGTATCTCTACATTTTTTGTTATCAATACACTGGAGAGACTCAAAATACAAAATCAGTCATAAAGACTTTCAAACAGGGTTTAGAACTATTTCTTTTACTTTTATGAATATGAAATTTACAAAATAAAATCATTAGATTCATCATAAAACTGACAGATGCATTTTTTGATTCAAAATAATATATTTGGATGTTAATTCACAATTATAACCAGATTTCTGTTGAATATATATATAGATAAATCTTCCCAGAATTTTTGGGAATGGTAACATTAAAAAAAAGATGTAGAATTCTTTCTGGCTGATCTGAACAAAATGAACATTTTTCATCAATATCCATAAATTTTGCTAAAGTATAGTTACTAACATAAATATTATGAAGTACTTTCAGATGTATTTCCCGAAGTTTGTTAGATATACAAAACCGAAAGGGAAGAAGCCAAGCTTTTTTCCAAATAATCTCTGGAAAACAAATGTTCCAGAAAAATTTCCCTCTAGGCTTAATAGATCTCTTTTCATAAAATAGATTTCTAATAAATTTATTTGTGCATTTTTTACTGTTAATGTCCACCCTATTTAAATTAAGGATTGGTTCAATTCTACAAATGTTAAGGGACAACATATGGCTTCTCATTAACATCAATAAACCTGTGGGAATGGCGTTTATCACAGAATAATATTCTCTACATTTAATGGGAAATGCCCATTTATTCATAAAATTTTCATATGAAAGCAACTCAGCTGACTGATCAAAAAGGTCAGATAAAAAAATAATTCCTTTATCCATCCAACTCTGTAAATAAAGAGATTTCGTGATGTATCTGTGTGAGAGGATTTGATTGCAGACAGTGACGTGCGTGACATGAAAAGTTTGGTACATAATTAGCGTTGTTTGTTTAAATAGCATTTCAACTTTAAATTGACTCATTTCTCCTTCCTCACTCATAAAACGCTCATCTCCACCCTGATGCATCTCTCACCTCATCACTTTCTAATTTATTGGAACGGTCACTTCCTATCAACACCATTTGGTCTATTGTAATACTAAGAAAAACTTGTTATTATCCATTCTAGCTATTTTCAGTTATTAATATTCAGGACTGTAATAGTCAAATGACAGTGGATCATTAGGATGAACATCCTTTCTTTAGGATTCTGTGAAAATATAAATATATTAATAATATATAATGATGTGTGTCTTTAGGATTCTGTGAAATTATAAATATATTAATAATATTTAATGATGTGTGATAAATTAGATAATGCATCTAAAGATGATTCAAACTGCAGACAGACCATCCCTGCCAACAAGTGACTACAACTTTCTAGTTTACAATACTATGCTTTAAAAACCATCATACTTATAAAGTATGATGTGATAAAGCTGTTTCAACGAGTCACTTGACTAAGGCCTTGTTTCACTTTAAAGATAAATGCCCTATCATTGCTAATTTTTCCTCCATCTCTCGTCACATTTAGTGCTAGGGATGTAACGATTCACTCAACTCACGATTCTTTTTTTATTTTTACAAAATTAGGTTTAAGACAAATTATAAATAAATGTGTCCTTTTATTATTGCTTGGACAAAATGCTGCATGTTTCTTTGTGAAATTGAAATATAACACTATAATAATATACTAATACAACACTTGTATATCATTGCTCTTTTGTTGGTTTTGATTGCTTCTATTGTCCTCATTTGTAAGTGGCTTTGGATAAAAGCATCTGCTAAATAACTAAATTTAAATATAATGTAAATGTAAATAACAAAACTAAATTAACATTTTAAAACAAGCCCCAAATCAAATAAATAAGTAACACAAATAAAAGAAATATCTTCATATAAACAAAATAAGGCTTTGTCTGTGCTCTTTCCATTTAAAATTAGAGGCAATCATTTCCAAACAATGATATAATCATGTTTAATAATCATTAAACATAATAATAATCATTATCCAAACAAAGATGCTGCATACATGCAACATGAGGATTTAAAAAAAAATCTAAATTACATTGTATTATTTCTAAATTTGAAGCAAAAACAGAATGGTTTGACTTCAGTTTTGTGAAACTATGCATAAAAATATCTGCATGAAACAGAAACAGCAGACGAGCTGAACGAGACGCAGATTCATTTAGGTGTAGGAGTTACCTTCAAGATGAGTTACCTTACTGTCTTGAGTTTCTAAAGACAGTAAGTTCCCCTCAGACATGCATTCATATAAACTCCTACACCTAAATAAATCGCGATTTGTTTAGCATCTCAACCGATTTGAATCGTCTCATATTTTAATCGATTTTCAACCGGCTCGCGGTTAATCGTTACATCCCTAGTTAATGCTATCAGCAAGTCAAATAGAACATATCTTCAGAGGGCCCTTCTCATAATGCCCAGTAAGATTCAGTGAGTTCATTCAGTTTACTCTCCTCCTGCTGATTACTGTTTTGTTGAATACTATGAAAGGTCTGCAGCTTATTTGAAGTGCATAGCCCAGGGATTTCAAACCCAGCTCCTGGAGGGCCACAGTCCCTAAAGTTTAGCTCTAACCTGCTAGTTCTTTCCAAAAATACATTAAACAATTCTGAGTTTCGAAACACTGCTTCACGAAGCTTCGAACAATTTGCGAATCTTTCGTTTCGAATCAGTGTTTCGGAGCGCGTAATATCAAACCGGCCAGGTCACGTGATTTTAGCAAACGAAGCTTCGTTACGTCACATTGTTTCGAATCGTTGCGAAACTCCGATGGTTCACCACTGGGGGGTGTTGATCTCAAAGTGAACCCATGAACCACTTCTGGTTGCTCAGTAATCATGTGACATGAAATCACACGAAATTTTACGATAAAAATAAAAAATTCAGGGCCAGATGTTGTGGGTTAAACAAAAGATAAATTCCCTTTAACACAGATGGCTATATAGTTTTTAAAAAATGTGCAAAAACATGCAGTAGGCCTACTTTCAACCTACAAATCACATCATACCTTAAAAATTACAAAATGAGCTTACGATAGAATTAAAACCACCTCCTTCTCCTGACTGATAACACTACTTTTGCCTGCTGTTTTTTTTACAGATCTAATGAAACAATTAATTAAATAATTAGCCTACATAAATCAATTAATTCATTAAATAATTAATTTAGTTCATTGTGTGTTAAGGGTTTGATTATGCTTGAATAAAACAAGCACCGATATTTAATAGTATTTAAGTGTTTATTATTTATTTTTAAAAAATGGTATTTCTAAAAAAAAAAAAAACGTTTCGTTTTGTTT
>NW_015505350.1:10281-11583 GCF_001515645.1 Sinocyclocheilus grahami | reverse complement strand
AAATTCAGGGCCAGATGTTGTGGGTTAAACAAAAGATAAATTCCCTTTAACACAGATGGCTATATAGTTTTTAAAAAATGTGCAAAAACATGCAGTAGGCCTACTTTCAACCTACAAATCACATCATACCTTAAAAATTACAAAATGAGCTTACGATAGAATTAAAACCACCTCCTTCTCCTGACTGATAACACTACTTTTGCCTGCTGTTTTTTTTTTACAGATCTAATGAAACAATTAATTAAATAATTAGCCTACATGAATCAATTAATTCATTAAATAATTAATTTAGTTCATTGTGTGTTAAGGGTTTGATTATACTTGAATAAAACAAGCACCGATATTTAATAGTATTTAAGTGTTTATTATTTATTTTTTAAAAATGGTATTTCTAAAAAAAAAAAAAAAACGTTTGGTTTGCTGTTTTTTTTACAGATCTAATGAAACAATTAATTAAATAATTAGCCTACATAAATCAATTAATTCATTAAATAATTAATTTAGTTCATTGTGTGTTAAGGGTTTGATTATGCTTGAATAAAACAAGCACCGATATTTAATAGTATTTAAGTGTTTATTATTTATTTTTAAAAAATGGTATTTCTAAAAAAAAAAAAAAACGTTTCGTTTTGTTTTGTAAGTTTGGTCTGAGTTTTCAGCATCTGGTGTTCGAAACATCGAATCATTTTAATAAGCCGGAAATGAACGTTACATCAGCGCAGGGTAAAGTTGGTTCCTTTACAGGTCTGCGCCTATTATAGCCGCATGCCCTTTTCTCAAATAATGCTTCTTACCTTTTCCGTTTTGTCTGTTTTCCAAGTTTTTGTTATATAATCTACAAAGAAATAACATTTTACTTGTTTGTGGCCACTCAGACCGTGGACTCGAGATAATGCGCTCAACATAGCGCCGGATGGTTTCTCTCCATCTCCGGCAAAGTCCCTTTTTAAATAGTCTTTGATCTCCGGTACATTTCAGCGTATTAACTCAATTTACTCAGTCATTGCCCTCGAATCACCACATCATAAATTACTTAATGACAACATGTATGACCAGATGCACATTTTTCCAAGAATACAGTACAAGAATACAATACAGAATGAGTCTGGTTGAAGCATATTAAACTCAACACAACTTAATTAGCCTTTTTCACAAAAATCGGAAATTACGTCAGCGCAGGGTAAATCTAGTTCCATTACAGTTCTGCGCCTATTATATTAGTAGGCTATGCCCTTTTCTCAAATAATGCTTCTTGCCTTTCTGTTTTGTCTGTTTTCCAAGTTGTTGTTATATAATCTACAA
>NW_015505350.1:4630-6080 GCF_001515645.1 Sinocyclocheilus grahami | reverse complement strand
TTTGAGGGCCTCCTCATCAGTTTTACCTAATGCCAGAGAGTCCTGGAAGACATAAACATACAGCTGGTGTCATTATGTATATGCAATTATTTTATTTTATTTTATAAACCACCACATTTAACACCGCTATGCATTAACCTAAATTGATGTTATAATGGTTTCATTATGTTCTCTGTCCCTTTTTTGCAGGACACTAACTCAAAAACATAAACAAGAGACATTATGACAGGTATATAAACAAAGGTTCAGATCAACATAGTAGCATATTATATATAACTGACAGGGCAATTTTAAGTATTTACGGGAATCTGGCATAAGTTTTTTTAATTTATTTTTTTTTAACAAAGAAAATTGCTTCTTTGCCTCCACCCCCTTTTCTTTCCACTCTCTTCTCCCTCCCAACCCCCTGCCAGCAAAGGTGGAGCCCGTAAGAGAGAAGATGATAATAATAACAATGTCTTTAAAGGTGGAAGTGAGAGAAAATTTAAAAGAGGAGAAAAAATAATATTTCAATGAATACATAAAGACAAGATGGTATGGTAGTAATATGAACAATGTATTTATGATTAATGGAATTTACTGAGGTACTGTACATTAAGCACTGCGATGTTTTTTCACATACACATGTATACAGTATATGAGGCATGAATAAGCTTGCAGTGAACTTGCAATAAATGCATTTGTCTTGAGTGCAAGTTGCGAGTCCCATTTTAAATATCTTGTGTTGTGTAACGTAAGATTTTATACTGGATCAGTTGTATGTTTGTATTAGTAGTTATGTTGAATGTATTTCTGTAGAGAAGTTTTCAGAATTTCTGATCTGTGGTGATGAAATTAAAGTGCACTGATTACTAATGTTTTTGATGGGTTCTAATTAAAAGTGGTTGTTCTATGGTCCAATCTATAATTGTTTCTTTGATTTGATTTAACTGAATTTTGATTTGTAAGTAATAGTAATCAAACTATAGTAAATAGTATTGTTCATTTATAACTGAGATAGCTAAGATTAGTAAGTAGAGATTTGTTGATAATTAAGTCAGGGTCTTTTGAAGTGTTTTCAGGCGTATTGAAGGATTAATATTTTTCCCAATAAAATCTGCACTAACTGCCCTATTTAATGAGGTAAACCATTTCTTTGGTGGCTGCACTCGAGTCATGTAAATAAATAATAATATAGACAAAGTACACATTTTAACTTGCAATACAGCATATGATGGAGAGATATTTGTGCATTCAACAAATTAAATCATCTTGTGGCATATTTCTTACAGCAGAATGAAGCTGAGTTGAAATAGGTAGAAAGGTTAGATCTAATCAACGTGTAAATACAAGTATCATTTCCCATATAGTATACAGAATATACTAAAAAAAATAAAGACTGAAAAAATAAGCTTTTCTTTAGCATCAAATACAAGTGTAATTGCTTTCAACATGCAAAAAAAAAAAAAAA
>NW_015505350.1:0-674 GCF_001515645.1 Sinocyclocheilus grahami | reverse complement strand
ACACACACACACACACACACACACACAAATCTTACTGTACTCCAGCGAGCAATATGTTGGGGTTGAGAGGTGATTGCAGGTCGGAAAGAGTCTCGATGAATCCCGTCTGTCTAAGGCAGGTCATCATGGCCTCTTTAAGATGAGCTTGTTTTGTCTTAGTTTTTATGGTGCCCAATTTAATCAGCTCACTTACAGCTTTCAGCTTATTGAGAGCTTCAACCTACAAAATAATTACAAAAACACCATAATGTTAAGATCCACATAAAAACAATCACATAAAAAATAAAATAAAAATACCAAGATGAAAATAAAATCTAATACACATTTTGAGTGGATTTTTAAAAAACAATTTAGAATGAAGAAATGTGCAAAAAACAATGATGCAAACACATTTAATGAATAAATTCATTTATATCAAAACAATAACATGTTTTGACGCCTAAACAAATCACATTGGATGGAAACACTGATTCTACTTTTTTTGGTTTGCATTAATGAAATGCACTTGCATGGAATCCCAGCTAGTGTGTCATTGTTAAAGATGAAAAGCCTGTAGTTCTTTGATGGAATGTACACTTTACAATTTAGAACTAAATACCATAAATGTTTAGTGAATTTTAGATGCTGGAAGAGTAAGGAGGCCTATAGATGTTTTTATCCAAAGCGAATTACAG
>NW_015505349.1:2000423-2001360 GCF_001515645.1 Sinocyclocheilus grahami | reverse complement strand
TTTCTTTTAATAATATTATTTAACAATTATCTTATTTTCGGCTTCTCCTACAACAGGTTACTACAATTTGACTGTAATACTGTAGTATAATAACCACACTCAAAAATCAATGAAATATCCTTCCTGTCTATGTTGAAGGCCGGTTATCAGCCCAACTCGTATGTCCTATCAGAGTTCTTCTCGGCTTGGCCCATCAGTCTCCACATCCATGCAGCGTGGTCCATCCAGTCCAGAGACCAGCAAATCCGGAGGTGTGCCGGGCTGGCTTCGTATCTTGGTGTTTCTTATCATTGCTGTGTTTCTTTATTATGTGTACACATGTATGGAGCCTGCAGAGGAGACCCCCTTTAAAAGCGTTGCGTAGAGGAATGGTGAGGGGTTAAATATGTTCATCAGCCCCAACCTAAACTGATTCTGTACAAGAACAACCATAAATATTGCCTGGAATAAGAGCTTACAAAATAATATTCGGTATGAGTACAGATAGTGAAGTTTAGTACCAGTTGTCGTACAACCATGGACTTGTGCATAATGCGTAAAGTTTTATTCAAATACTTGCTTTGTGCATTTTTATTATCAAACAGGTACAGATGTGGAAGACTATCCATATTAAGAAAATTCTGAATTTTTATGATAGTTGGGGCATTTAAGTCTCTAAAGCTTATTTTCTTATGAATTGTATGTGAAATCCTTTTGCTGTGGCTTGTGTTCATGGGACATTCTGTAGAGCACCGTTTGCTAAACCGTTTCAATTCGCTGTTTTCAGTGTTAAACCCTTTTAATAAATTCTAAGGTGCTGAATTTAAAACTGAAGAAATTTGAGCAATAAAGTACACAAGGTTGTGCTAGTTTGTGAATATTAGTTACAGCTAAAGGCCATTGTTAGGCACAATGCAACAACCCTTTCAGCCAAGACTATATTCACAATATAACAAGC
>NW_015505349.1:1998459-1998988 GCF_001515645.1 Sinocyclocheilus grahami | reverse complement strand
TATATCTTTCAATCTGTGGCACGTTTGGGCTAAAAGATCTCTATTCCTCAAGTAAGTCAAGTTCATTCCACAGGACAGAATCACTGAAAGCTTAAGCAAAGATGAAACTTCACACAACACTGCTTGTACACACAACTGAAGGACCTTTTCAACAGAAGTATGAGCATCACTTAGGTGCTACTGAGGGGATGTTGTCTTGTGGATAGTGTGCTTGCATGTAACAGCCAGATATTTAACAAATTACTTAATTTTAAATGTATATTATTGCCTCTAGAGTTACAAGATGTTATCTGTGCTGTAAAATGCATTTGGGAAACTGTGCAGCATATTTAACAAACAAACAAACAAGAAAAAGATTAGAAAGCACACATCTATTACTCACCTCTCCTTGTTGATTGAGAGCTTGATTCTCCACTGGCTTCAGGTTTTGTTTAGCAACAGAAATGGTTACAGGAAGCTCACAAACTGAGAAATATTTTACACTAAAATTCCTGGCTTTCTCCAAAAGATGTGCTTTTAAACATTGAGA
>NW_015505349.1:1946068-1997662 GCF_001515645.1 Sinocyclocheilus grahami | reverse complement strand
GATTTTAGTTTTGGGAAAAGCCAGAAGTCGCAGGGCACCAAATCTTGGCTGTAGGGGGGACCCGAGTCACCTGGGTGATTTGATGTTTCGCCAAAAACCTCTGCATGGGCGGGTGAATTGTCGTGATGAAGCTGCCAGTCACCAGTTGCCCATAGTTGCGGCTGTTTTCATCGTATTGCTTCTCATATTTTTCATATTACAAGGCTGGATACTTTCCAGACAGCCCTTGGACATTTACGAAGGCTCTAAGTGGACATGGTGATACAATATGAGATGAAGTGAGAAAATCTATTTCAATGCTTCTGCGGTCTTCCGAGAAAACTTTTGTTTTGAGTTTGCTAACTGAGAAAATGCAAATGTTTTGTGTTTGCTAACAAGACATTAGCATTTTCTCACAAAAGTATTGCATTCCCCAGAACAACTTGGCGTTGGCTCACAAAACATTTGCTTCTCTCGCAAAAGTATTTCGCTCCCCAGAGAAACTAATCACTCGTTCGCAAAACTTTTGCATGCTTTCATAAAAGTACTGCACTCCCCCAAGAATACTTTGCGTTCTTTTGCAAAACTATTGTTCAGTTCAGTTTCTTGCACAGACTGTGAATGAGTTTGCTTCATAAGCCCTCAGTATATTGTCAGGAGCCACGGGTATTAATTTTGTGTTCCCTGATATTTTTTTGACTCTTAAAGTGACGAGAACCACTGATTTGCATTTTATGCATTTCCAAGGACCATGGTGTCAGCTAAAAATAAATCTTCTTTACGGTTTTACTGAATAAAAAAAGTCACCTACACCATGGATGGCCTGAGGGTGAGTAAATTCACAGCAAATTTTCATTTTTGGGTGAACTATCCCTTTAAATGACTCCAGATAAATGATGTAAGATGCTTTACCGTATTACAGGCATGCAGGAGCTGATGTACAGACTGAAACACACTTGCACCAGAATTGAGGGCCGGAGGGGCTCTCTGGCAGTACGCCTTAAAGTCTGTGTTGTAGATGTGTCCGAAAGCTGTCATGAGCTGAGACATGTCTGAGATGGCCACTTTCAGCGCACAGGGGGACAGCACAGCTGCAGAACCTGACAAATGTGACTGCAGGAACTCACACTGAGGAACAGAGAGGATCACGCTATTATGGAAACCAAACACATCAAATCAGATGTGAAACATGGCACATGATGGTCCCACCTCTTTGTGGAGCTCGTCTAATGTGCTCTGGGTAGACTGCAGCAGCGCCATGGCCTCTGTCAGGCTTTCTTCTCCATGACTTCCTAGTCGGGAATGTTGATCACTCCTTCAATGCCAGTAAATAACAACCGTGTTAAAGACAACAGTTTGAAGAAAAAAAAAAAACTTGTTCATGGGTGCATAACAATCATATAGACCTGTTTATGAAATCGCTGGGTTTACTGTGGTTTCCGTTCGTTTTGTTGCGAGTTGACTGCGTGCGTATTAGATGTTCACGGATATGCGCAGGCCACGGGTTGCAGACTGGATTCAGGAGCATATCCAGGTCGGTTAAGTGGTCCTGAAACATCAGCTCCCCAAGAAGATCATCGTTCTTTACACTGTCATCACCAGAGCATGAGTTCTGCCTACATCCATCAAAACAAACAGAGAAACAAGACCACTTTAAATTATTGTAGGCCCGAGGAGGGCCTGACTCAAGATTGATGTTAAATCAGTGTTACAAAAAACTGCACAAGTCAGATACCTAGAGTTTATGGAGGAGTCTGCTTGAATCACCATTAGAATCTGCTCCAGAAACCTCAGTTGCCGCAATGGTGGTGCACAGCCCTGAAAATATAACAGATTAATTCCTTCTGTTTTAGTCCTTCTGCATTTAAGATTAGATAAGATTCTTAACCAAGCATCAATCCATCCCCAAATATTTTTTTGCTTGTTCAAACATGTTCCGTATAAAATGTCTTATTCCAATGAAGTTGTCAGCAGTGTTGCTAAAGGTGCAAGTGAAACTAAAAAGATCCAAGCTTTCAAAAACATTTCACAGTAATCTCTACTCTGTTCCTTACATAAAATGCACTAGACAGTATAAAGAACAACATTGTAGAACTTCATACCTTAATCAAATCCTGGTCATTAGCTTTACATAACATCATTTCATAACCAAACCGTGTGAGTTCTGTGTGAGAGAGAGAAAGCACAACAAAACAATAAACACAAGAAAATAACAAAAATAAAAAATACAGAGCAGACCAAGCTTTGTTGGACCTTTTCTTTGCAAATAAATAAATAATCAGAGTAACAGCTATATTTATGAAAAAATGAAACGACATACTTATTCTGACCAATATATTAAAATATATATATAAAAAAATAAGATCATACTAAATTTTACTTTAATTAAATTACAATTAATTTGGGGGGATGCTTTGTGATCCTTATATAGAGTTTTTAATGTCATCTAATGATTCTTGCCTGACAAGATTTTTTTGGTATACAGGTATGAACTACTGTTATACTGAATGATATTTTCGAGGGTGTCTTCTGTAAATCACGGTAAAAATGTACGATAGTCATTGTTTTTTTATCAGAAAAAAATAAATCAAAAGAAAAAACTTTATATATATATATATATATATATATATATATATATATATATATATATAATTAAAACAGACATTAATGTTTGGGGGAAAACTAAAATTAAAGCTGTAATAAACTTTTTATTGTCTTTGACCCATACAAAAGATTACCTTGAACTAAATCCTCATTCTGAGTTGATTTAATTGTGGAAAACTTCTCCTTTAGGGATGGACAAATGCTTTGTAAACACAAACAGAGCAAGGCATTTTAGTATACAGATTTGCAAACTACACATTTGGCATCCTTCTAATCATGTTTAGAAGTCTATCATGCATCAGACCTGGCGCAAATCCATTTGAGTATATCTGTCCTGTGTAATGAAGGAGA
Organism: Sinocyclocheilus grahami; assembly: GCF_001515645.1. NCBI lineage: Eukaryota > Metazoa > Chordata > Actinopteri > Cypriniformes > Cyprinidae > Sinocyclocheilus > Sinocyclocheilus grahami. The sequence continues at coordinate 1,994,728 of NW_015505349.1, read as the reverse complement.
GCAGAGGAGCTCCTGCACACTGTCCGGCTCCCGCAGGTACAGCCCATCCACCAGAGGACAGCCCAGACTCTGAGCACACCATACAACAGTTCAAACAGCCCATCAAGTTACTGTGTTACTGACAATATTTAGACTCGCTAAACAGTGTTCATATACAGCATAAGTTACACTGAGCCTGATAACAGAAACGTTAACTAAACCAGCCATTATATAAAGTACTATATTTGTCTATTACACAAGTGGTGTCCTAAAATGTGGACAACAGATAATATCTTAAAATATCTGTTATTTTAATTGCACACAGCTGTTAGCTCCAAAACTAGCAGCTTAGTGGCTCACTAGACACAAAACACTACTACGGACTCAGAACAGCCGGACAAAAAAGTTCGCAAAACATCAGAAAATTATTGAATGTGTCATTTTCTGAGTGTGGTGTGTCTATAAAGATGTGTAAACTACCTGAAGGCTGTTGTAAACTCGCATAGACAGCAGCTGCTCTTTTGAATTGTCCGCCATATTGTTATTCCTGCAGTGAGTCTGTGCGTCAGTGGCGTTCAGCGCCTGCGGTTACAGCGACCCCCAGCGGCCACGCGGACATTACAACTATGATTACACTATAATTATGCTATGATTACGCTGGGAAGGCCTAATAAGATGATTATCATATCTACCTTGTGCATTATAAATAATTATAATAATTGAAGATTTGAGCATTTTTTGATGATTCAGCAAGACAAAAAGTGTGAGTCTTTTATTTCTTATATCCTTCTGACACCCAGCTATGGGGTTTTGTCCTCTGTTGCAGACACATTTTAGAAAATGTTTTCTTATGTTCTAAACAATAAATGACATGAAATGACAATGTCATGGCTTTTTTTTCCTGGTGGTCAGTACAGGAGGATATTTCAGGTATATGTACGGTTTTTACTTCTTCATCTTAGATAATATGCAAACTGGTTTATCAATACATCCCAAATATTTTGCTGGAACAAATCAAATGTCAAATGTACTGTATGAAATAGCTTGATTAAATGAGTGTGAGTCTTTTATTTCTTATATCCTTCTGACACCCAGCTATGGGGTTTTGTCCTCTGTTGCAGACACATTTTAGTGAATTTCTTTGACACCTTGAATGTCACTGATTTAAGTCTGGATGTCCTGTAAAGAGCACATTACCAAATGTTTGGAAGTTTCACCATGACCACTCCCTCTCCTTGGTCTTTAAAATGGCTGACATTAATGTAGTGATTAAATTTAACACCCTTATGGAAATATGATATTTTGTAATGATCATTTAAATCTGACAAATTTTTGTTTTGACTAATAATTGTTTGTCATAAATCAACATCTTAGGAAAATGTTCTGGGGCTTCAAATATGTCAAAATATGACTTCTGTTATGAAACAGGACATGGATTCCATACATGTCAGGACACCAGGAGTTAAAGCAAGTTTATTACACTTTTTGGGAGACACAAGTGAATAGGGAAAGAAATTATACATCAATATTCCTATGAAATATTAGATATTATTATGAAGATTTTGCCAATTATTACTCCCATTATTACACTTCTTTTTTCATTACATGTTGCTCCAAGAACACATTAATATGCAAATTAGCTACAGTGCATAGATACATTGTATATTATGGGAAAACCTGTTCATTTTACACACAAATAGCATAAAGCAAAATGGTATATCAAATCACTCTGTTATATATTTCATAACATAGTTGAGAATCATCCTTTTATAAAATTTTGTATAAAGAATAAAAACAGATTTTTAAAAAACGGGTGAAAAAAAGAATCCCACTGTTTTAGCCTTTACATGTCTATTCATGTCTTTTTTATTATTCCTGTGGCCGGTTGCATAAACTGCTTAGACTAGTCTTAAAATTTAGACACCTAATTCTTTTCTGCAAGACTGGTCATAATTTTTTTTTAAGTCAGTTACATAAAAACTCATTTGAATCTGAAAAGTAAGACTGATAACCACTTGGTTAACTGCTAGTTAGTCAAACTAGTTCTTATGGCACAGTCTTAACGTGGTGACTGTTTATGCAACTGGCCCCTACTATAGAGAACATAGCATAACATATGAATAAAATATAATTTTTCAAAAATGTTTTCTTATGTTCTAAACAATAAATGACATGAAATGACAATGTCATGGCTTTTTTTCCCTGGTGGTCAGTACAGGAGGATATTTCAGGTATATGTACGGTTTTTACTTCTTCATCTTAGATAATATGCAAACTGGTTTATCAATACATCCCAAATATTTTGCTGGAACAAATCAAATGTCAAATGTACTGTATGAAATAGCTTGATTAAATTATTCGAAATATTTCTGGACAAAAATACGTTTTATCTCAATGAGGTTTTCAGTAGTGCTGCTTTAAAGATGCAATAACCAAAACAAATTCACAAACATTTGACTATAACCTCTATTGTGTTCCTTAAATAAAAAGGTGTCCTTAATGCCTGCTGCCTTTCACATAAGCTGAGAAAATGACAAATTCATAGTTTGTTCAAATGTGCTGTCTAAACATTACAAAATATCACATGAGATATTTTGCTTAGATATGATATGGAAGACAATGTCCAGTAATTTGTTCGGGAAATACATGTTGATGACACAAAAGGCAAGTTGAGTGCCAATTCTTATGTGCTTATACATCTTCAGTGAAGTTTAAAGATCTGGTCTGAGCGAGTGCAGTTTCAAATAGTACGCTGCCCCTGAAAAAAGGGATGAGATGTAAAGTTAATACAGTCTGAGAATTATTCATTATTCCGATGTGAGAATAAAGCAGGGATAGATGTTTATAGATGTGCAGATTTCTTATTGTGACATTTCCTCAATTAACTATAAAAATGATGTAAATAATGAGAATAAATCTATTTTCTAATAATGAGACTTTGTTGTTACTCTGCTCACCCTCCAGACTCAAATCCCAATGCTGTGATGAAGATGTTGATAAGAACAGTAAAGAACACAAATACAGTTGCTGCGTCATTCATTGTGTGTAGCCTCGGCTGTATCTTAACATCATTCAGGTCATACTTCACTGAAAAAAACAACAGAAAACACATCTGTGTTACGTCAATGAAATTACAGCAGAATACGTTCAAAGAAACTTAATAACAGACATAAGTGTAAACTAACCAATGAAGATGAGTAGGAGGCCAACAGCGACCTGCAGTGAGATGGACAGTGAGAGCAGAGCGATAAGAGGAGCATAGAAGCGGTGCTGCGCTCCTGAATGCAGCACTGTCTTCAGCTGAGAGGAGTTCGCCATCAGAAGAGCCACATCCAACATGCTCTGTGCTGCACTCTTCTTAGTAGCATAATGGTTCATGTTGAAGGGAGGCTGTGTGTTCCCTGCGCCAGGAGCCTGACAGGGAGTCAACATTACATAAAAAGTCCAATGCTGAACACTGGAAACATTAAAAATTCAATATTCCCTCCAAATGAATATGTATATATTAAATAACTCCTTTAACTAATGTTCCTCTAAAGAAGAAGACAGAAGAAATAAACACCTGGCTTTGCTCATTATGGTATTATTACTAGGCTATAATAGAACAGAAATCAAATAAGCTGGTAAAGTGGTACCATAAAACAGGGATGTTCCGAATGAGATTGCCGGTGGATTTTAATTAGTATGTGAGGTGTAAATCTTTGGAATTAATAGATTTAAACAAAATTACTTTAAGCAGAAAATAATTTTCTGAGATTTTAAATGTCATAATTACATGATTATACTGTAGTGAGTAATACTTAACAACATGTAACATTTCATATGAAATAATTTTTCTAATCCTGCTTAATAAAGTTCACACGGTTACATATAGGGAAGCGTATAGTATCAAAAATATCTGCCATTTTTCAAATATCAGTAACATTATGAAAACATACGATTTTTTATACAGTATGATGACCAACAATCTGCCCAGAAATTGCATGTAAAATAAAAAGTAAAGCGTTATTAAACTGAGTAATGGAGACCTCAATCAGAAGATGAGGGTTAAATATATATGTGTGTGATATGATTGTGCTCAAACATTTCTATGCAAATTAAGCTGAACATCAGAATGGTCATAAGTCTTGATTGTTTAGTGTCAGGGGTCTCCTCTGACAGTTCTGTCTGTCTTGTGTTTGTTTCATATGTCCTTGTTTGTGTTGTGCACATGGCTCTGTCTTTGTTTGTTGTGCTCCTCTCGTCCTGCCTCCTTGTTACCAATTACTGAGTCCTTGTTTTACTGAGTGTTGTCACTTGTTCCTTATGTTCTCTGCTCCCTTTATATTGTGCTTCCTTTCCCTCTTGTGTTGCCAGTTTGTCTAACTATTCTTTGTTGTGTTCTTCCTGTCGCTAGTAGTCTGCAGAGTATTGTTGAGTGTCTTGTACTACTACTACTTGCTAATTCTAGTCTTGTTTTGTTCAGTCAACTGTTCTTGAGTTTCCTTGCTATTGTTTGGTATTATTCCCTTTAGTTTTCTCTTTATTTTGCCATTGTAGTTTGCTTTATGCTTTTTCTTCTTTAGTTTATTCCTAGTTATAGTTTTCTCCATTTGTTTTTTACTTCTGTAGTAGTTTTTCTATTGGTTGTCTTTGCCATGTCTTGTCTTGTCTTGTCTTGTCTTGTCTGCGGTGTCCCTTGTTTGTTCCAGCCCTGTCCTGCAGGCTGAGCCTCCCTGTCTGCATATTCTAACTGCCAAGCAGCAAGACCAGCGCAGTGCTTGATTGTGCCCAGATAGTCGACCCTCTTGTGCTGTGTTATCCTGCCTGGTCCTTGCTGTTCTCCCCAGTCTAGCTCTGCCATCCCTTCGCAGTTGTCCTACCAACTGCCATCCTGGGCTGGACTCGGCGGCCACTCTCTCAGCCTGCCTGTTTGCACTGATCACCTCCTTTCCCTCAATTTCTTGTCTTGTCAGCTGTCCTGTCAATAAACCTGTTAACACTCCTTCTGTGCTTGAGTCCTCTCTCATAGATTCCCTGACAATTTAGGGCATAACAGTATTTTTAATTTTAGTATATTCAAACTTATTTAAGTTTATGCATATATAAGTGTCGTATATGCATAATCAAAAAAGCACCACATGGTGTGCATGATTACTTTTTCCCACATAAATCATAATGTCAAAGATCCTCAAATTGTTCGTATATAGGTTTTATCTTACATTTCTTTTGAATGTTTGTGTAGTTGCTCATGTGTAGTCAAAAGATTTGATATATTTTCAACATGGATTAAAGATAATAGCTCTGTATTGGTTATATACAAAAGATGGGAATGATAACATCTCCAGGGTACGGCTGTAGTTATGTGTCTGTCAGCATAGCAGTTTGGGGTGGTGATGAAGGCTGTTCTCAGTTCTTTCAAACTTACATATTCTGTGAGAGCAGCCAATCCGTCCACTCCCAAATATGCTATTTATAGTCTTACAAAACAGAACTGGTTTAATTCCTCTTTCACGTGTCAAATGTAGGCAACTGCAATAGATGTTTATTACAATATTTTGTAAAACTGACACAGTAGGCTGGCTAATAAACCTGTAAATGAAACAGATAAACAGCAAATAAAACATCATTTTAAGATAAATAACAACACAACGTCTCCATTCTTTATTCTTCTAGCCTTAAAACAGTAATCGAGATGTTTTGAACGGAACGGTTTCCGTTTGTTGAATAAAAAGCATCAAACAACAGAAAAAGCTTTACCTTTCCTGATTCACTGAGAGGTCGGTCCTCCTCCATCGAGTCGGATGCTCAACTTAGCAGGATTATCTAAAAGAAGCATTCGATGAGCTCACGAAGTAATGACAGCCTACAGAAAAATCGCGTGAGAAATACTTGATTCCTACACTGAAACATAACCAACGGATTGCTCCTTCAGCTCTGCTGCTATGTTCTGATTGGGAGTAGTGTGTGGACACATCCTAGTGACTCCAATCTTTTGATTCCTTTCACTGAAAAGACTCGCTATGAATCGTTTTCTTTAAAAGAGAACATTGTCAACCTATAAGGAAGCAGCTACCAGTGTTGGGGAAAGTTACTTTTAAAAGTAATACATTACAATATTGCGTTACTCCATAAAAAAGTAACTAATTACGTTAATTAAGTAATGCGTTACGTTACTTTTGCGTTACTTTAAAATCTGGTCAGGGCTTGCTTGTTTGTTTTTAAAATAAAAAATTTATATTTTTGGCAAATATAAAAGCCTTTTCACACCACAAGTGAAATGAATAAGCCTCAGGCTGAAGGGAAAGTAAATTTACGTCCGTACAGTAGAATGCAGAAGAAGAAATTTCAACACTTCAGAAATAAAAAAAGACACACAAATGTTTGTCTAGAATAATTTTTGATTATTAGTACGGTTGAACTGGATCATCGAAGGTCAGAAGCAAAGACATTGATTAATAGAATGGGATTAAATACATAAAGGATATTTGTGTTGTTTAACATTTAATGATTGCAGGTTTGCATCATATTCTGAGTTGCATTATTTTTATTCATTTTGAGGAATAGTGAATCTGTGGGGGTTTTTTTGTGTGTGAGTGAGATGAATTCATGCATATTCATATTTATTTTAGATCTACAGTAACATCTTCTGATTTCTCTCAACATGGGGACAGGAGAGCTGTCAATCAATAAATTGGAAAAAAAGTAACTTGTGTTACTTATTTGAAAAAGTAACTCAGATATTCTCTTGTAAATTAAAAAGTAATGCGTTACTTTACTAGTTACTTGAAAAAAGTAATCTGATTACGTAACTCGCGTTACTTGTAATGCATTACCCCCAACATTGAGTTACAATACAAAAATATTAAAATAATAATAATTAAAAAATTATAATACAAGACAGGAGTATATAATTAAACAAAACACATCAAATTCAAAGGAAAAGATTGCACAGCTTACGAATTTCAATTGTTTTCAAAGCCTTCTTATTTCATGAGTAAGAAATTGCCCCAAAGTAATACTGTATTTCAGCAAGCAAAAAAAAAAAAAGTGGCTTCTGACTTGAGAATTTATATTTATGTATATAACATTTTGTTAACAAGATAAGATTAAGTAGCCTATATTTAGTTTTTTTCTGTAAATGCACTTTTTTCCTATTAACAAATCCAAACAAAACATTCTCCCAAAGTAAAGAAAATTCTTTATCAATATTATCATTAAAAAATTAGGAAAAGTCTTCACAACAATTTAGAATAATGGCAGTGGCAAAATAAATGCACTATAGCCTCTGGGTGCTGTTTACAAAAAGAACAGTTTGTATCAATATCTTTTTTGTATTTCTTTAAGAAAGTATTAACAGGATATATACGATGGCTAATTCGAAAGGAAATTTATTTTATCTTATTAGTAATTAAGTATCTATTCGGCATCAGCCAAACTTTTCTCCAGGCAATATCAGAAACAAAAGCATTCCAATAAAACTGTAACATTTGGAACCGACACAAATTCATTAAGAAGTAACAAACGTATTGATTTATTAGAAGAAGTGGCTGAAAAGCAATGTTTCCCCTGAAACAGTATAGGATCTAAAGAAGGTAAGACAGAAGGATAGGGGATCTTTTGAAACAGTCTAACTCCAGATGATATAGCATCAAAAACAATAGCAAATTCTTTAGGGGTAATGGGAATATTAAAATGACAAAGAGATTCTTCATAGTTTAGTGGTCATTGTCATTAAACAATTGATTTACGAGTAAAATGTTTGCTCAAACCAGCACTTAAAGAAAAGAGATTTGATTTTATACAGAATATCTTGGTTATTCCAGATAAAATATTTATGAGGAGAAAAGTTGTGCTTGTATAACAGAGCCCAGGCGAGAAGGACCTGGAAGGAAATAAAATGGAGAAAAGGTAATGTGGAAAATGTAAAGTTCCAGACAGAGGTTGGATTTTTGAGAAAGTGTTTGGCCCAGTTGATTTTAAGAGTATTATAAAATGCACAAAACCCATTTTCATAGGTATTTAAGACCACATATTTTTATATATAATGTATGCCATTTTTCCATATGAAATTAAATAACATTTTGTCAGTATTCTTGAGCGTTCTTATCAACATGGAGACACTGAGCAGCAGTCGCTATGATTTGTTCAAGGACTCAGTTACGTCATAAGATGTCGACAAGTCACATTCCTCATATAATTACATGTTTTTAATTCAGTGTTGTTAAAGCCCAAGTCTTGTTTACTCAGTGATTATTTGCCTCATGTATTTTGTCATACAATTACATCTAGATATTTTTACATGCATCTCCCATAAAGCCATATTCGAATAACAAACCCATATGCATAATACAGAAAACAATTTTGTCTTATCTTTTGTAATTATCTTTTTATTATGACTTTAATATGTTTATTGGCATTTTCACTTGAAACAAACTATGAAATTAAATTGTGTACTTCCAGGATATTCTGCTCCAGCCTTCATGATCTTCTTGATATAAATGCCCACTTACCTCGCTCCATGATAATTCATCCATCCTTCACCATCCTATCTCTACCTCTATTTCTATGGCATTAAATAGTAAATATTGTAAATTCTTATTAAAGGGATAGTTCACCCAAAAATGAAAATTTGATGTTTATCTGCTTACCCCCAGGGCATCCAAGATGTAGGTGACTTTGTTTCTTCAGTAGAACACAATGATGATTTTTAACTCCAACCGTTGCAGTCTGTCAGTCGTATAATGCATGGCAATGTAACAAAATCTATGAGAGTAAAAAAAACATGCACAGACAAATCTAAATTAAACCCTGTGGCTTGTGACGACACATTGATGTCCTAAGACACGAAACGATTGATTTGTGCCAGAAACCGAACAGTATTTATATAATTTTTTACCTCTAATACAACACTATGTCCAACTGCTTTGAGCGCGCGCATGGCATCCGATGCGTGAGGTGTGTAGGCGCACTGGCGTAGTTTACGCAAGCGCCGGAATTGATCTCTCACGCGTATACGTCACTCATTGTTTACACAATGCACAAACATTGTAGGTACGACGGCTAATCAAAATGGTACTTACTTGTGCTTATCCGGATTGTTCAATTCAACTCATTTGTTCATATGCACCTTGTAATTGTTGCAATATCATTACAAATACAACACATTACTCACTCTATTGACAGCGTGCCATTGAGTCCCTCTGGCCTTGGACATCGCCTCCAGTTTATACGTGGCAAGCTAAACACAACGTGCAAAATGCTGCGGCTCAACAGCGGAGAAAAGTCTGGATCTTCAGTCAGGCAGGTGTGTGATGGGACACCCTCGGCAACGTCCTTGTCGGCGTCTTGTAGTTGTGGCATTGCTATGTTCCATTTGTGACAACAGATGCGCTCCACTTCTGTTGGCATCTCACAACACTTACTACAAGAACACCACCACTTTTGAAGATATCTCTGTCTCTCTGAGGCTTGAAGAGAGCTTGCAGCAGATGCTTCCTCCATCTCTCTGAGTTCTTGATCTGAGTATTCTAGTTCAAATAAATACGGTTGGGTAAAAACATCCACGTGGTCTGTTGATATATCAAAATCGTCTTCTATTGTGATGACCTGTACTTCTAAATATCTTTAGATCTTCACAGTGGCAGGGAACACTTCCGCAATGATTGTGCACTGTGTAAACAATGAGTGACGTATACGCGTGAGACATCACTTCCGGCGCTTGCGTAAACTATGCCAGAGCGCCTACACACCTCACGCACCGGATGCCGTGAGCGTGCTCAAAGATAGTTGGACATAGTGTTGTATTAGAGGTGAAAAATTATATAAATACTGTTCGGTTTCTCGCACAAACCAATCGTTTCGTGTCTTAGGACATCAATGTGTCGTCACGAGCCACAGGGTTTAATTTGGATTTGTCTGTGCATGTTTTTTTTTACTCTCATAGATTTTGTTACCATTGCCATGCATTATACGACTGACTGCAACGGTTGGAGTTAAAAATCATAATTTGTGTTCTACTGAAGAAACAAAGTCACCTACATCTTGGATGCCCTATAGGGGTAAGCAGATAAACATAAAATTTTCATTTTTGGGTGAACTATCCCTTTAAGTAGATCTCCATCATGGGCATCAAGACGTTAACCTTTGTCTCCCATTGGCATCATTTATTTCAGATGACCCAGCCGGCATGTAAAAAAAACTTTAGTTAGTCACTTTACATGTAAGTCAGATGTTCTCTTCATGTAAGTGGGCAGTTCCGGGCCAGAATATCCTGCAATGAGGACCAGACGTTTTGACGCAAATGAAACTAAGCATAACAGCAGTTCTTCTACAAAATCAGGGCTGTGTTTCCTCTTTGTCAACAATAGGAGACTGGCACTAGAACAATGCTCAGAATATGAAGTTGGATATGTTATCCGATGCAAAAGTGTTGGACACCTTGTCGCCCATACCAAAATGATAACCAGAATTACTTAATCGTTCCAATAAAGATTTTCTTTAAGGGAAGAGGTGTTCTGGGAGTTTGTAAAGCAATGTCATCAGGCTGAAGAAATAATCACAGGCACACAATGAAACACAAATACAGACACTGGTCAAAGTTATTATTGTAGAATACTTTGATTATTTTATACAGACAAAAAGTGTTGACTTATTTTCCCATTCAATTCTTAGATTTCCATACAGTTTAGTCTACAGTATACAGCTGTGTTCTTTCATCATATATAGATACTTTTTTTTCTCTTAAGTAACAGGCAGGTAATTATTAATATATTTAATAGTTCAATTTTTTACCTCTTTTTTGTCTTTTTTTCCCTTTGTAGAGCAGTAAGTGTATGTTCAGGAGAATGTGCAACTGTTTTTTCCATCAGTTAAAAGAGCACTGATGGAAAAATACAATAATAATCATAATAATAATCATCATCATAATAATGTACAAGCTGTTCAATTTGAATTCTTTACAAAAAAGCAAAAGGAGAAAGAAAGAGGAAGGAACAAAAAATGTGCTTAAATCGTAAACAAAAGATGCACATGTGTACATTTTGGCAAAATGTACAGTGATGGTGCAGTTGTACAATAATGTATAACGTTTATATTAAATATAGTATATTATTTACTCTTTTTCACATTACATTTTTTTTTCACCTTACCTTGCGTGATTTTTCTACAACAGAATGGAACAAAATGAAGGCAGTCGATGGAGTTTTGGATTATCTGTTTTCTTTTTTATATATATATATATATATATATGCGTAAATATATTTGTCACTCTATCAGGTCTCGATAAAGTGGATGTCTGTTGTGGTGGAGAGGAGGGATACCATACATATACCACTGTTATATATATCATCACTGTCCGGAGAGTTCAATGATTGGGGTATACGTCTTAGATATAGTTCGATTTAAAAATTATTCAGAGACGAGCATAGCCTGAGGCCTATTTTGGTAGTTAAGCTTTGCTGAGGATAAGATAAGGTTAGGAAATGTTTCTTTATTATGGTATAGCAGGTTCACTGACCGATCCTCCCTGACCACCACTTTGGCCTGCTGATTGTGTCTGGACCTTTAAATGGGTTCAGTCTGTGAGACCTGCCAGCGCTCTCGAAACACTAGAGACTCCACTGGAACTGTCTGAGCTTGATCGAACCCAGCCAAAAGTCGGACACACTCATGCAGATATAACACAGTTTTGCTTGAAGGAATATTCCGGGTTCAATACAAGACCACAAAAATTACTAAGTATTTTTTAAAAGAAAATGAGAGACAATTGTCAATAATATTATTGATAAACTACATAAGAAGCAAACATCGAGGTTGCGGTGAGGCCCTTACAATGCAATTGAATGTTTTTTGAACGATTTAAAAGAAGAAATGTGACACTTATAATCATACAAATCGCACGTACATAAATTCTTATGTATTATTTGAGCTGTAAAGTTGACATGTTGACATTCATACTGTTTACATCTTGTGGCTACACTATTAGAACAATGAGTATTTAAGTATTAAATTAGCCCCATTCACTTCCATTGTAAGCCCCAGGTTTTTGCTTTATTTTTATAAAGAAAAGCAGGGTCTGAACCCAGAATATTCCTAAAAAAAGTGTTTCCATTTAAAGATCCAACGACAAAATGTTCTGCTAGTCGTAAAACGAGTCAACCCATTTTAAGCAACGTGTCTGTTGCCATTTAACAACTAGTCAGATTGGCAGTGCAACACTGCTTCACCTCCAGGCTCCATGCCATAAACAGGGCAGAGTATCAGGAGGAGAACATCAGCATGGACTATAGCACATTAATGACAGCACAGATGCATTGGGAGGAGAAACGTGTGTCCAACCACCAACCGCTTAAGAGCCACAGTGAAGCATCGACAGACAAAGGTGAAGTCAAACAATGGCGATATGATATCAAAATGCTCCGCAAAGACACGACCAACCAATGCAATGACATGATCTTGTGATGCTCATGCTTGCATTGTCTGCTTTCGATATTCGCCAGTTTCTTTGAACTGGACAATCTAGAAAAGTGTTCTATACAGATAAAGTTTTTTTTCCGAGATCCATATGTACATGTCGTGAAGCGTATTTCACAGAGCTGTGGGCAGGGCAGTCTGTTGCATAAGTGCCAGTCTCGTTCCCCAAAATGATTGTATTAGGTTGCAATGCATCAACTGTAGCAGTATGATCGTAACGGTACCATTCCAGATGATTATGTGGTGTAAAAGGTGGTAATCCCGGATGGTACAACTCATCAGTGGAATGTCAATGGAATGTAACTGAATCAAACACACTATCATCTGACATGGAGAATCATGCAGGTCTTTACATATATAATAAGGAATACTATTCTGTGCAAACATGTTGTTCTGAAATGCTAAAGTATGGACGAATAGCCAGACAGTGTGTCTATCAAAGTCCACAGTGAACGTTTGCTCAGTGAACCTTGATATTGTGCAAAAGTAATGATAACCTCACGGATTGTCCATCTTTAGTTTCTTTGATATTTTTTAACTATGGTGTGGCAGTATAAGATGGATTCCCTACTCTGGTGACCACAGTCTGCTATTCACAATCTGATAAATATTCCACACACATGAGGAAAGCAAGTGTGAGTGTGAATGTATTTAAAGGGCCAGCAGATATGCATGTACTGAGCGAATAGAATTATTTGAACATGTTTAAAGGGTTGATGCATTTGTTGGTGTCATCTGCACAACATGAATTTTAATGGCTTTTATGTCAAAGAAATATAAGACATCATTAAATGTTGAGTCTGGGCAAACCCACTGAAATCCTTAAATCCAATTTCAGCTACTTTGAACAAGGTAAGTCATATTAACAAGGCCATTTTGTCATACAGCTGATTGCCATTGCTGAGAGGAAAAACCACCGAAATCCCACCCATGACCATTGAATCTTTGTGATGGGATTGCCCAAATCTTCTACCCTGTAGCATATTTTTAAACATGAACATGTTGCGTAAATGTTTAAAATATCATGAGCATGATTTTTGTGTTTTAAAAAAAAATGCTTACTCTCACTGAGAGTGAAGCTACAAATTGCCCTCAAATAATAGAATACTTTTTCTTTTACACAAAATGCTGAAAAACAATGATCATTAAAATGGTGCGGCAACGTTTGTCTTCTTTTTGTTATCAGCAGATGCATTATAATTGAATTAGTTTAAGCTTCAAATTAATATTATCTTTGCTTTGTTAGTACTTCTTTTTTTCTAGCTTTTTTATGCTTTCAGGACAGACACGACACACACACAGACACATAGAGAGAGAGAGAGAGAGATAGACAGTGAGAATGAAAAAAAAATCTTGGTGATCACAATAAATAAATGAATAAATAAACAAATAATGAATAAATAAAATGTTTTAAAGCTAATCCATAAAGCATTACTCGCAATGATTATCCGAGCACTCGGGATGACGGTGGCAATAGTAAGAAGTCAAACATGATAATAATTATATTGAGTTTAGTAACACCGATAAAAAGTAAAGTGAATGGACCCCTACTCCACCCGTAGGGAACTTTTTCCTTTGCATTCTGAGAAGTCAATAGTCACCAGCACTAAAGAGCCACTAAAATCCATCGGGTCTGGATTCCTCACCTTCTCAGGTCCATTCAAAGGAACCACAGACACGCAACAGACTGGCCTCCTCTCCACACGGTGAGAAGAGAGGTGTCTGTGGGGCTGTTGTTGAGACATGAGGGGTGATAGTGCTTTCGGTGGATGGTGGTAGTGGGCGAATGATTGTAATGGAATGACCCTGCCTTAGTATTGGGGGTCAACCACCTACCACGTGTCTGTAGGAGCCTCCCCCACCAGCCTGACCCGCACAGGCCCACATCCTCAAAGTTCTTAGGGTCTTATCCTCTGGAGCGCAGTTAGTCATAGAGTGGTCTCCAGTGCGAGGAGGGGGTACAGCTGTCGAGAGGGGGTTGTCCAATGGCCGTCTAGGCCTGTGGGGAGGTTCAGGTGGCATACACCGCTCTCAATGGCGTTGTTGTTGCGGTTAGGCGTGGCGGGGAGGCTGTACTGGCGGTAGGGACGGGGCGGTGAGTGGGAACGCTGCGGATGCTGGACCGGAGGAGGAGGGGGCTTTCGGAAGGCCGGATGCAAGTGGTGGCTGTGCCTCGACCACTCCGATTCGTCGTCAATGTCGGTGTCGTCGATCAGCGGGATGTTGTGGATGAAGTCGTTGATGAGAAACTCGGGGTGTGCCATGAAGTTGTGGATGGAATTCCTGGACGCGGGTTTCTCGATTCCGTCGTAAAGGGAGCTACGGAATGCTTTCACCACCTGCATCTACTCGGGAAGAGAGGGGACGAGGCACAGAGGAGGACAGAGAGAAAACAGAGAGGGAGAAGTGAGGACAAGGAGAGGGTTGAGACAGAGGAGGGCAGGAGCAAAGAAATCTCTCAGTACACGTGTGATTGAAAAGACCTAAAACACCATAGAATCTGTCCTGAACATGCCTTACAATGCACAGACAGCTCAAGATCAGGTTGCTGAATCTGTCTTTTTTTTATTAGGGTAGGTACAGTAATAATTTTGTTTTGGTACTTAAAGGTGCAATGTGTACTTTCTAGTCACAAAAAAACAGAATTGCAATAAAAAATGTTTTTTTTCTTTTGATGCAAATGTTTCAGTTTTAATGTAAACACTTAAACCCAAAGTATACTTCAGTTTGAATGTGAACGCTTAAACCCAAAGTATACTTCAGTTTTTATGTGAACGCTTAAACCCAATGTATGCTTCAGTTTTAATGTGAACGCTTAAACCAAATGTATACTTTTGGCGCAAACACTAAATCCCAAAGTGTACTTTAGTTTTATAGCAAATGCTTAAGCCCAAATTATGTTTCCGTTTTGACACATCAAAACTGAACTGTACACTTCAGTTTTGACACAAAGATTTATGTTTACAGCTGAACATGTAGCCTTTCAAAGTATATTCCATTTGATATCATGTGCGAAAACAGGTGTCCTACAAATGCACATTTTTGACTGTGAAACAACAGAAATAACTTTTATTTTTAGAGGTGGGGATTTTTCAGTGACTCTTTCTGCATGTTACAACCTTAAAGGGGTCATATGATGCGATTTCAAGTTTTCCTTTCTCTTTGGAGTGTTACAAGCTGATTGTGCATAGATAAGATCCCTGAAGTTGCAAAGACTAAAGTCTCAAAACCAAAGAGATATTCTTTATCAAAGTTAAGACTCTGCCACGCCCCCCTAAAACGGCTCATTCTAACACGCCCCCACATATCTACCTCACTATGTGGAAATATTTGCATAATGATGCCCAAATGTGCACGCAAAGAAAGAAGGCGGGGTTTCAGTAACCGCAGTTAGTGTTGAAGCAGCCATGTCAGAGAGATGCTGTGTGTTTCTAGGCGAAAGCAAAAGCACTTTATTTGGCCTTTCCGAAAGTAGATGCATTTAGGAATCTTTAAGAACAGCAATGCATTTTATGGACGACCGTTTCGTGATCCTAGGAGAGGGGGGAATTCTGACTTTGCTATGACAATCTGGCGCTTCTGAATCAGCAACTGTTTTGTTATTAGCTTGCTTGTGTACTGCAAACACATACCAGCTTCATCACTGTGTCTGTCACACGATTCTTTACATTTATTTTGAAAGATGAAGCTTGCAAGTCGTGATTATGGTAGGGGCGTTACATTCCCGATGAATGCTTGTGGTGTTCGGCCAATCACAATGCACTGGGTCAGCTGGCCAATCAGAGCAGACTGGCTTGTCGGAAGGAGGGACTTTGTAGAAAACAAAGCATTTGAGAGAGGCGGGGCATATAGGACCTACAATAATGTACAGTATTTGAAAAAGAATGTGTTTTTGAACATTAAAGCATGTCAACATATTCTGTTACACCAAATACACAAAATAATGATCTTTAAAAAAGCATCATATGACCCCTTTAAGCAAGTAGATGGTGACAACACCGGTTATGAGTAATTGAATAATTCATTCAACCAATTAATTCAATCACACTGATTCATTCGGCAATAAAACAGCACACTGTCTGTTGCTTGAAGACTCAACAGTTAATTCTGCTGTGGATTCATTTGGAACTATTGGTGGAGCAAAAATCGGCAAAATAACTGATAATATTATTTTTAAAATGTAAATTACCCCTAATTTTTACTTGTATTTATTGAACTGTCAAATAAAAACAATACCATACTTGCAATTGTTGTTCTTTACTGGTCTAAATATCAGCATTCTTGCTTATATGATATTGCTTTATAGGTTGGTCTTTGTAACAAAAACTGTACCACTAGAAAAACACTACACATTTGTACTAGTTTCTAATACTACATATTTTCTTTCCTTTGGTCATCCACCAGTGCATGATTCCTGGTCATTGGTTAAGCCAATGATGGGATGCTGAAACAAACAGATTGCAATTCTGTTTTAGGTTTTATGCTGCAGAAATTACACAATGCGCATTCATTATTTAGATTCTAATACCTATAAACTAAGGCTTTATACTAAAGCTGCACAACCAGATCTTAAGTGTTTCTCAAAGAAAGACAGATGATAAAAAAACAAAATAAAACCAAGTTATCTCTCAAAATTAAAGGTGATGGACATTCTCATAAGCTCAAAACAGACCAGGCCTCAAACAAAGAGACGAATGGAAGCACAAAGTACCAAACAAAAAGCCAATACAAAACATACGTCATGTCTGTATATTGACTTATTAGTGGTGAAAACTGAAGTAGTGACACGGAGAGAAAGAGAAGCATAAAGGAGGATGTCTTGATATACACAGACACACAGCCAATGGAAGAAACAGTGGGTAAGAATCTGCAACACAGTGCTAAGCAAAGGGGATGTAATGAATAGACAGAAGCATGACTGGGGGTCTGGCTGGTAGGATGGAGGGAGGACGCACCCACAGTGATGCACTATGCTGTTCTCGGAGGAGTTATGGCATACTCCTCAGTTGTACTAGCAGCATTCAGGAGTGTAGTAACAATGAAGCAATGGCACTCCAGTAATGTGATTGTAATGTCATAACAGAAGCCATGGAGACAACATGCGTAATGAGGCCATCAGCCAATGGTGTCAGTTAATGCCAATGAGTGAAAATAGGTCATAAACTGTGAAGATATCATGTGGCCGAGGTTTTAAATATCAAAGGATCTGTAATCTCATCTATGGTTTTATATGTCTCCCTGATCAGCAAAATTAGTTTAATTCCAGTTTGCATTCTACTGTCATGATTTACTGGAAATGGAAATTCCATATAATAATAACAATAATAATAGCAAAACATATGGGTGTTTCTTCAATTATGAGCACTTCCAGAAAAAAATGCTAGAAGACTTATTACATTCTCACTAGTATAATTGAACTTCAATTGTACTAATAACTATGTCCAACAACAGACATATGAATCATACAGGAAGGAGAATTCGCTCATTATTTTATCAAATGCATGAACATTTCCATCACATTTCAAATTAAGTTTTTTTTAAATGGAATAAAATGGCCAATTATCTTACTATTTTAATTTCAATATGTAATTTCATAGCTAGCATTTTATGTAACCTAAAACTAAATAATAATTTGACATTTCTTTAGGATAAGTTGAAAAAATTACAGCTTAATTAGAAATAATGTGCAATAAAAATATTCTGCTCACAAGCAATATTTTCCTTTTTTTACAGTATAATTATGGCAGAAACGAGGAACAGTAATTTGTGTAAAATAATCTACAATTAACTTTCACAATAAAAATGTTTAAATGTATTTTGATTATTTAAAAAATATATATTTTAGGATTGAATCATAGTTTGAGAGGTATTTTTTCAGTTTTAATGTGACCTTCATATGAAATAGTTTTAAACCTGTTATCATTATTTTTTTTAAATCAACTCATATGACAAAATAGTGCATATTTGAAGAAACACATGCAAATTATCTACAGATGTGTGAGTCTGCTCTGGTAGGCCTATATGATAAATTACTCTACAGGCTCAGATTACACTGACTGCCAGAGGATAAGTTATACAATTTCCAGAGACATCATCTAGATGGATGATGATGACTTTTCTGGGACTAGTCACTTCCTGGCACTGAGCCATTGATTACATGACACCAACCGCTGTGACAGAAGACCTTAACAAGCACCATCACACTGACAAGAACAGAGCAGGCACAATAAACAAGGTCACAGCATCTCTGGTTTCTGCAAAAGTCAACTTATCAGCACAAATGGATCACACCTTTGTACAGTTTTATAGGCTTGGACTTGAATTTTGTTTTTTTATCTTGGTAAGGGATACTATTTTTGATTACTGTTTAGATGACATTCATATCGTGGATGTTTAGAAAGGTGTGGAAAAGCACATTCAGTGAGAGAGATAGAGAGAGTGCGAGCATCTTTTGGCATGCAGCAGAGCAGTCGAGTGCAGATGACACGCAGAGAAGAAGAGCTGAAGAGTGCTGATGAGATCTGCCTCAGTCTATATGCAGAGAAAAGAAGAAGGAGCACGGGAACCGATCAGAAAGCAAAATGCTCATTCCAGTGCAGCTGTCTCGTTGTCGTGTTACAGGAACAGAAACAATGAAAGTCGAGGTCAAACTCAAAAACTTGAATGCATGATGGTAAGCAGTCAGGCTCATGCTGTAAGAGTAACTCAAATGCAGCTGGAGCACATATACACACGCGTCTGTCGTGTCGTGTGTATATATTCAGAAGGAAGGAGATTTGAGAGCGTGATCCTTTGCTGTGGCCACAGGCCGGTGCCGCCCACCCCAACCCTCTTTTCAACACTCACCCAGCAAAGGAAAAGAAGTTAAAATGGCCAAGAAAGAATTTACAAGAGACAAAACAAACAAACAAACAGGAAGGGACGGTCAAGCATTTGGTTAATTGCTTATCTGTTTTTCCAAAGAGCCTGTTTGTTGAGAAAAAGTCATGCAAATCTGAATTGAGAGTTTGTTTTCATTTTTTGTTCTTTGAGTTTCTGTCTCTCTGTTTTTTGCATGGATACAGGTAAACGTTCGAGTATATCGCCCGCTTTTGGGAAATGTGTGTTTGTTTAAAACTGATTTGAGTTTTTTCTCTCTCTCTTTGCTCTGGATGTTTGCATGCCAGATTACTATCCACTGTCTCCCCCACGCTGTCCTTCAAAGAAAAAATAAGCTTGATGGAAAAACTGTATAATTAAAACCAAAAACCAAAAAAGACTTCTTTACTCAACAAATATTTCCCAAAGACGTCTGAAATGAAAATAGATCTACACAGAAAGACTTGAAAGCAGACAAAGTGATAAGATGCAGGTAAGGAGAGGAAGTAGTTAACAAAGCAGTGATGAAATAATGACTTGAATTTGAATTTGAATTTGTAAGAATGCATTCAGAAAGGTTTATGCATAAAGACTGTAAAAGAGTAA
This sequence comes from Sinocyclocheilus grahami, assembly GCF_001515645.1. Lineage (NCBI taxonomy): Eukaryota > Metazoa > Chordata > Actinopteri > Cypriniformes > Cyprinidae > Sinocyclocheilus > Sinocyclocheilus grahami. The sequence goes on along the minus strand of NW_015505349.1, from coordinate 1,974,832 downwards.
TCGCTGGACCTATTTTCACTCTTTATAATGAGTAAGTAATGAAGCTGGTCAAATATGACAATATCTAACTGCTGACTTTAATTTGACAATCTATATTTAGAAGTGACTGTAAATGCTCTAAATCATACAGTGCAGTTCTCTCAATTTAAAGAATTTCAAATTGTGTCCTATTAATGTAATGTATTAATGTAAACTATCTACATTTTTTCTCTCTTTTTGCCAAACTTCAAACAAGGTTTATAAGGAGTTATTTTTAATTACAGCAATAGGTGTATTTTGTATTGGTATTCTTTTCCATAATTTATGATTTATCTCACATATCTCACATATTTGCATCTTGAACAATTTAACTATGGTGAACTTTATGAAATGATACAATATTACACATTTAGCAATGCACTTTATAAAATGCACTGTATAATCTGATGGCAGAATTCACACAGTGACACAGTCTATGAATATGATTATTTTTTATCAGATGGTAGTAATCAAAGCTAGGAAAATTTTAATAAATTAGCGTCGCTTGGACATTTCCACTTATATTACAATATATTCCACTGACTGATAGTGAGCATCTGTTTTGAGCAGTGAACCATTACCGTACAAGGCAAATGTTTGAGCAAATGAGTGAGATAAACATGAATCTATCAGTGACAGCACTGCGTCTCTTCTCAACATCTGGGTTACAATGTGCACCCATCTTACAAAACCTAAAATGAAAACAAACTTGATCCATAGATCTGTCAAATATTTTTAAACAAACATTTGTATGTGAGACAGCTGTGAGGGAAAAAAAACTAATTTTTGGAGAGCTGTGATTAATGATTGATCTAAATATAGTGTTTTCTTCTCTGAAGAGATACAATGCTAGCATAGAATGATTTTCAAAGATATGCATATAATATATAATATATACATCATAAATGAATAAAAATACTACATTTAGGCAAAGATATCAACACACTAACATCTACTAAATGTTTCTGTAGTATGATTTTTAACATGAGGTTGACAGAATGATGTTTAAACTAAAGTTAATGTTTGCAAATCTCAGTCAAGGCCAAAGAAAATTTTGCATGAGAAAAACAACAAAATGATATGTATAGGGCTGAAAAAGAAGACTGGAGTGAGTAGTGGCACATTTCACCCATATAATCACAGAATGAAGAATGTGATGAAAAATGTACAGATACACATGAATCACATCACAGAGCAGTCAGACGCAATGATATGGTAGTCGTGACTAACATTTCTAGCCTGAAAAAAATATATATATATATATATTTTTTTTTTTTTTACAAAGATGGAGAAATAGTTGGGGAAAAAATCTATAAGCATTGACAAAAATTTAGTTAGTCCACTATTCTCAGCAAGAAAACATATAATACACACATTCTTAAAATCTCTATTAAAGTGCTATTAGGGTGTATAAAGCATTGTTCTGGGTTCAAAACAAGTTGAAAGAATAGTTCACCCAAATTGTAATTATTACTCTTTAAATTACCATTCTGTCATCATTTACTCACCCTCATTTTGTTCTAAACCTCTATGACTTTATTTCTTCAATGGAACACGAAAGCACATATTTATAGCTAAATCCAAGTCCAAGCCCAAACTTCCATACAATGAAAGTGAATTGTGACCATCCAAGCACTTCAAAGGTTTTTTTTTAATACTTAAATGTTGGTCTGTTCCTCTCACAATGCTGTTTGGATATAGTGTGTATGCTACTTTTAGAATGCTTTTAATGAAGAACTTGGTCACCATCCACTCTCATTATATGAAAGAACAGCATGAACATTCTTTAAAACTTATTGCATGTTTCACATATGAAAGAAAGCCATTCAGGTGGGGAACGCCATGAGTTAGTAAAGTATTTTTAGGACAGAATTTTTACTTTTGACTCTATTGACAGCATATGTAATCTTTGATAGTTTTTATAAACTGACGGACAAGCTGATAATATTTTCAACAGAATTACACAGATGCTAGAGCTGAACTTATTTTGAACACTTGTTTTGATTCCTTTAAAGAATGATATCTAGAATGTACTATGTTTGATGAAAGAATGAAATGAAAGACTGTTTGTTAGTTTAGAAGAGTTTAGAAGATGCATACAGAGAAGAGAACATGAGACGGGTAAAAATAGATTTAAGCCATGAACCATGTGAACCATGGGACAGAGAAAAAGACTGTGAGGATCTGTGGAAGAGAGATGAAGTCAGTAGCACAGGGACATTAGAGGATGCTTTCACACAGTCTTATGATGAAAGTTACAAGATGCATTATCTGGAAAAAAGTAACAGAGGGAAAGAGAATGAGAGAGAGAGAGAGAGAGAGAGAGAGAGAGAGAGAGAGAGAGAGACCTATCAGAGGGAGAAGAACCTTATAGGGCTTATACTCGAAGGTTTACCCCTGTGTAGGCTCAAAAGCCATAGCAGTGCAGCACATTGAGTACCTCTGCTTATACTGTAAAACCTCATCTTTTTAGCAAACCACGCTAACAGAAGCCTCTCGGCAGTGAGTGCCGTGTTCTCTCTGTATTTTTTCTGTGGATTTTAGGACTAAATTCAGGTTTAGATACAGGTTATTCTTGCCAGGTTATGTCCAGACATAATTTTTTAAAAATAATTAATTGTAAAAGCAATTATTTAATTATTTCAAGCAATTATTAAATTATGTAATATTTATCAAAGTCATGTCTTGTATGTTATTTTAATAGTCATGTCTTATGTGATATATTATGTTCTCCAAATGTTTTTAACAAATCTTTAAGAATACGTTACTTTAAAGCTGAAGTGTGTCATTTTTGTTGATGTTAAAATCCTATTATAGTCCAAAATATCAATAGACAACTATAAACGAGTCATCTGTAGATTGATTTATCCAAAAAGTGCAACAAGTGTTTCTCTGTGGTGCAATTAAAACAATACTGAGATTAAAAATATGGTTGAGCCAATGGCATTGGATTGGGGGCAGGACTATCTGTTTGTCCAACCAGTGGTTCATGTTTATGAAATCTGATCAGTCATTATTTTTGCAATTGCATTTGCTCAAAAAAAAAAAAAAAAGCAACCACTTCAGCTTTTAAAAAAATTAATCAAATTTAAAAAAAAAAAATTTCTGCTGTGCACTCAACACTAACGCTGATTTATTTTGTACACATTCTGTTGTAGGTAATAGGTTTAGTTTTGGACAGAGAGAAGGCAGAGAATGGCTTATCGAGAGACGGGGATTTGAAAACAAAACCAACACCTTTAGACAACAAAGAAGAACCCAACAGCAAGAGAAAAGGCCCGACACAGCAAGACAGCACACAGAAATCGAGAGAAGGAGATGAGGGACTTGGGGAGGAGACACAAACAGCGGCCCATAGAGGATCAGTCAAAGCCAGACAGGCCATCTTGCAAAGAGCCACTCAATCACAGAGAGACGACTACACAGAAGGTTTCAAATACAGAACAGAAGTACCACGGCACACACGATGAGGTGTTTCATGTGCTGCTGTGTGTGAGGAGAAATGCTTGGTGCGTGTGTGAGTGTGTTTGTAAGAGTTTTGATATTTTGTGAGTGTTTCTGAGTGTCGTGTCTGACACAGGTAGGGAAAGCAGGGAACTCACTCCCGGGAGCGGCGCTTGCATTGGCAGTGGAGAGAACTACATGAGTGGGGGTAGAAATATTGGTTACGTCATGGAGCTGGCTGAGCACTGAGGATCGACGTCTCACTGCACCCTGAAACGAACCACTTCTCTTGAACGTACTCACTACCTCCATCTGCAGGAGAGAGAGAGAACCACATCATATACACACTTCAGAGAAAGAAAGAGAGAGAAAGAGTAACAAGGAAGGAGCAGAGCGAGGAGAATATATGCTTGTGATACTTCACCAGGCAGGAGAAAACAAAGCTATGCTGGCATTGTGTACTAAGGGGTACATCTTTAAACATTAAAAGGATAGCTCACCCAAAAATGAAAATTCTGTCATTATTCACTCCCCCTCTTGTTGTTCCAAAACCATTTGCTGTTATTTTTAACACATTTTTTTTTTGTTCAGTCTGTTCCTCACACAAAGCGGCTGACTAGCTACTTGGAAAGCACATGGCATTTTTGTCCTTTTTGGGACTTCACAAACATGGGAACCAACATAATTAATTAAGAGTTTCTCTTTTTGTATTCCACAGAAGAAAAAAAGTCATACATAAAACAACATGAGGCTGAGTAAATGATGACATAATTTTAATTTTTGGGTAAACTACCCCTTTAAGGATCTGCAACCAGGATCATAATGAAAGTCATGATGAAATTATAATTGATCCAATTTACTTTCTTAGTACATGGTCTGGGTCTTATTGAGAATAATTTATTGGTGCATAATATAACAAAAAAAAAGGCTTTATAATCATTCATCAAAATGTAATAACTAAAACAACTTTTCGCTGACCACCAAGACCTGTCATATCAAGATTACTTTCCACTATTCAGTTATTTTCCATATCACATCCAATATCACATTCACTCAAGAAAAAATAAATTGGTTGCAAGCGGCGTTTCATATTCACTGTAAAGAAACACGCTGCCTTAATTTGTCAGTTAATTTAACATGATTCTGTTCTGTTTTTCCACAAATAGAATGTGGATGTCACTGCAGCATTCTTTTGTTTCTAAATGGCTTTGTTAAAATATCAAATAGACTGCACAAGATAAGTTCACTGAACATCACTTTGTAATAAAAGCTAACACAACAAATGGATACCTCTGCAACCACACCACCCCAAATGTTTCACTTCTCTGAAACTCTATGCGCTGAATCAATTTTACATGCAGCCCTTAAGAGCAAGCTGAACCATGCCAAACCAAAATGGGAAATGCTGTGAGAATATGCAATCAGCTTGCATAAGACCTCATCGATAATTCATCTGCAAATACCCTGTGTCAAAAACACAACACTGAGAAATGGAGGTGCTCTCCTCATTGGAGCCAACGCAGGATGAAACCCGTGATTAGATTAGGCTGACTGATGATATGAGGTCAGCCGCTATAATGTGTGTTGTGTTTTGCCTACTCAGTGTCGAGCAGTGAAGGAATCAATGGAAACCTTGTAAGGAGCTTTACAAGCACTTCAGAAATCCATACCGGGCATTCCAAATTTAAAAAAATAAATATCTATATAATGCTCTACTATCCCATCAAGTCTGTTCACTGATGGTGTATATTGGCAAGAACATGGCCAAAAGAGTGAGTGCTGCATCATGCATGCATGTGCTCTGAGAATGTTCTATTATAAAAGCTCTTTCTAAAGTTACAGTGCCATAAACCAACAGGCACCATGACCCACCTCCTCTACGCCTGCTGACCTTCAATATCACATATGTACCTAGCACAGTTCTGATCAAGAAACAAAAGTAATACTAACTCACAAGTCACACGTGCACCACACAACAGATCCTTCCACAAAGATGCTACTAAGTATAATAATTTAAGGAACCAGCAGATGACAATTCTATGCAAACCCAAAAAAAGAGAAAAATCTCACTTAAAGTCATGGATGGAGTCCAGACTGAGAACTATAAGTATAAGCATAAGTATAGTTCAGTTCAGTATAATTCAGTGTACTCAATGAAATTAATTAAGCATTGGCCTCAAATCAAACTACTTCAACAATCCAAAAAAAAAACATGTGAGCTGAGTTTCCATGAAGGTTGAAAATTGTAGAGATAAAGAGATAGTGAACAGAAAATGGAAAGAGAAACAAGATAGTATAATACACAATTGGTTGATTATATATATAGAGATCAAATCAAAACAATAACTACTTCTAATATATTCACCCTATATTGTAATTAAGTTAGGCACATTTATGATAATGTTATGAGCTTTGATGTGTAAGATAGGGATGCACTATAAAACAGCACCATATCAGTAGATATTAGAGGTTAATTTTATTGTATCAGCAGATACACTACCGTTCAAAAGTTTGGGTCAGTTTTTTTTCCCTGAAAGAAATTAATAATTTTATTCAATAAGGACAAATTAAATTAATCAAAATGACAAATGATAAAGACAATTAAAATGTGAAAAGGTTTCTCTTTCAACTATATGCTGTTCTTTTGGAATAAATTACATTTTAAAATATGTTAAAACGGGGAAAGAAATCTATTTTAAATAATAATAATATATATTTTTTATGTTTTTACTGCATTTTTGATCAAATAAATGTAGCCTTGGTAAGCATAAAACAGTTAAAAGACATGAAAACTTTTTAAAAAATCGTACTGACCCCTTTATTTCATACTCATACTCAATATCAGCCACAACATGAAAATAATTGACAGCTTATCATATTGACCAGATCTTAAATATTGGTGCATCCCCAGAGTCAAACATTGTTCAGATCCTCATCAAATCTTTCAAGCTCTATCAAGTCTGAGGAGCAACATTCTCAAGTCCCATGTAGCGTGTCGGGATGCGTCTGATTCTGTGCTGTGACTCTGAGCCAAATGAGTTACTAAGCAATAAATTAGGACTTTAAAGGACTCGAGTTACATAATAGAGTGACAAAACAGAGCTCTGAGCAGGGAAGGGGGGAGGGAATGTTATACATTCTTGTTGGGGGAAATCTATACGCAAGTGAAGGGTCCCAACAGTGGGAAGCAGAGATAAAGACAGATTAGCGAAAGAGAGGAGGAAAGAGAAAAGGAAGAAGGCAAGGATGAACTAATGTTGGTGATTCAGAGAGGGTCTAGAGAGAACGGAGAGAGTAGAGGAGGAAACGAAAGGAAAAGCAAAAGAGCATTCTTTGAGGAGACAAAAGTTCTACTGTCTGTGGAAACCATCTTACGTGACTAGTGAGGGATTGATTGGTCAGAGGTAAGGGGTCGCATGCACAGCACCTGAGTCTGGATACGGTTAAGGCCTCTAAACCAGAGGATCTGCCCCCTGCGTAGCTCTCTCTCAGCGTGGTCTATCTCCTCCTCATCGTCGGCCAGCTCGTCCTCCGTCATCTCGTCTGTCCCTGGCCCATGGCCGGCCTCCTTCAGACACTTCAGGTGACTAGTGGGCACTGTGGCTATCACCTGAGATGAAAAGAAGAATTAGTTTAAAAGGAGTGGAATGACTGATACTGTATGATCAGAGGCATGCACAAGGGGTGGGTGCAGGGGGGCTCGAGTTGAGGTGTGCTAAAGTGCCCTTTCGGTCCGATCTAGGTGCCCCCCGGACCGCAATTGTGCCCTTGTAATGCCATTTCACCCTGCCCCTCCGGAGGTTTTGTGCACACCACTGTGTATGATGGTGAGCAGTGCTTGATATACAGTATATAAAATACATCTGGAAATCTGGAACTGATTGAAACTGAATTAGACACACTCCCTATTACCAAAACTCTGCCCTACAAAGATATCGCTGAGACGGTCATACGCATATATTGATGGCTTTGCAATCACAGAAATAAATTACACTTTAAAATATATTAAAATAGAAAACAGTTACTTTAAATTGTAATATTACTGTAATTTTGATCAAATAAATGCAGTTTTGCTGAGAATGAGAGACTTTAAAAACATAAAAAATAAAATATTTGAAGATGGAAAATTTTTGAACGGTAGCATATTGGATATTGCTCTTTTACCCATGTTTCATCCTGTACAATTATAATGTTGTGATGTGTAAATTCCCTTAATTAACTGATTTTAGTTTTTAGTGTTTTATTTTTAATTTATTTAGACAAAATAGTCTAGATTTTTACTGACAAACTTAACATTAAACTAATTATCAGCTTATCATATCTGCCAGATCTTTAATATCGTCACAATCATTGTTCAGCTCTATCAAATGTCTGACCAATATGTATATATGTCCGAGAAACCACATTCTCAATTCCCATGCAGCTCCAGGATGGTACTATGGCCAAAAATACATAGACACTAATTAAATGTACTGCCATTCTATCAGATTTATTTATGGAATGAACCACTCCCCTCTTCCCAAAACTCCACCCTACAAAGAATCCGCTGAGATGTCAGAAGTGGCGGCAGCAAAATAACATTCTTGTGAGACAAAACTGAAAAATGCTTATGAAGCTGGAGTTGGCGCTTAACTTGCAAGATCCAATTAATCTACCAAGCTCTCAGCTTCCTGCTGCCCATATTTGGACTGCCCTATGAATATGCAAAATGACAGGCAGAAGGTACCTTAAAAAACTTGGCTTTGAGTGGTTAGACAATGAGCCTGTGGTCTGTGATATTTTCTAAGTATTCTATTAAAAATCGCTTTTAGCACCTTTTACGGGCTTGCCTATTTTGGCTACACCAATTTACGATACTTCAAGATGCATAAAATTGATCATACATCCACTGACAAATATTCACAGTAGGATGAGACTCAAAGAGCTCTTACATCAATAAAATGCTGTACTGTGGAAGAACTTGAACCCAATTGAACACCCGTGGGATGAATTTGGGATGAGCCAGACCTCATTACCCAATATCAGTGCCTGACCTCACTGATGCTCTTGTGTCTTAATGGGAGCAATTTCAGAAAGCTATGTTCCAACATCTAGTACAAAAAAGCCATCCCTGAAGAGTAGAAACTGTTGTAGCAGTAAAAGGAGGACTAACTCCCAATTAATAGACACTGGTTTAAAATTAATCGCATGTGGCACATTTGGGTGTGGAGTTTGGGTGTTCACATACACTGTATAATACAATTGAAAAGGAAAGTATATTGAATGCACACAAAATAATTAACATTTATTTAAATATTTTCTTAAAGTTCACAAAAAATATATTGAAACATCTAGGCAGCATAACCACTTGTGTTTATAAGGCAGTCTAGCACAGTTATCAGCTGATGCAATATTTTCAAAATGGACAATTATCAGACGTTGGATTCTTTGGGGAAAAATAGATGTCATATCCGTAAGAATTTTGAAAAATCTTAAACTTGATTAAATACTCGATACCTTCAGTTACACAAATATTGTCTTTCATAGTTGTTCTCCTTATTTGTTCTTTGTGTCTCTTGCTCTCCTACCTGACCCCACAGCAATTCTCCAACTCCCACAAAGAGGCACCACAGCCATTGCTCCACATTGAGAGGGGCACAGCTGAAGGGCTTGCCCCCAAACTGCACAATCACAATCTGCACACAGATCAACAACAAACAACCAAACATAGTCAACACCAGCTTACTCAGCACAAGCACCCAGTACATCAGTTACCCTCTCATGTCACCTTTCATACAACCTCATGGACAGGCCCAGATAGAATTCTGATTTCAAAAATAGTCTGTATAAATCTGTTGATTGGATTTATCGGTATAGTTCACCCAAAAATGTTATTTCAAGCCTGTGTGCATTTTTGCATGCATTTTTCTCAGTGGAACATAAAAGATGATATTTTGAAGAATATATATATAGGCCTACATAAATAGTATATTAATAAACTAACAGACAAGGGGTGAGAGACATGCAGAACTTTGTTAATGATGGAGTTCAAATTCTGCAGAAATCTGGAGAATCTGCTCAAGGAGCATAAAACAAACAGTAGCTCTGACCTGCACTCCAAATGTTCCCAGAACAATGCTGCAGAAGATAGGGTTCCCAAAGATGCCGTCGAACACGTTCCTTTCACCGTGAATTTTGCGAGCATTGATCTCGTTGAAGAGCTGCATCAGGACAAAGGTGTTGAAGATGATGGTGTAATGTTCAGACGGGGGGGAGTGTAAGGGGGCGTTACGGCCACTGTCGATGTTGAAGATTTTCTCTCCTTGTTAGGATGAAAGAGATGAAGGCATACAAAATTAAGCCGTCCTTAAAACCTTTAAAGGTGCAATCAGTAGGCACTCATTGTTTCACCTTTAGACTAGTCACTTATGCTAGCATTGCTCTCATTCTCACAGCTTCTGCTAAATGAATATGTACATATATGTAACATATCTGAGACTATAATGTTATAATTGAGCTGTAAGCTGTTACACTTTCAGTTAAGACTTTCATCTGAATTATTACTGTATTATTCATCATTTAATAAATAATGCAAAACAACATTGATTCTTGAACTCTCTGTCCCACCAACAAACAGCAGGGTGAAGATGATGATGAGCTGATAGACTCCATGACCCAGGATGTTCTTCATCATTGTGAGCGAGATGAGGGGGTTGTTGCGGCCGTAGGGTTTCCTAAGCAGCAGAGCTTCGGTTGGTGGCTCAGTGGCAAGAGCCAAAGAGGCAAATGTGTCCATGATCAGATTAACCCACAACATCTGTACTGCTTTTAGTGGAGAGTCCTACACACAAAAACACAGAGATGAATGAATAATGAACTGATGAAAGTAGTGAACTAAACTCTTAGCCAGTGAAGTGTGTGCAGTACCACCGGTCTCCAGCAGGGCTTAGTGGCTGGTTTAGTTACAACTTCCTTTTGCTATGAGTTTGAGAGGTGCAATGCAGTCAGTTCTCCTAATCCACATGATGACAGAGCTATCAGCGATCTAGAGTGGCAGTGGCCGGCTGTCTAACACTTACCGCAACGCTACATGCTAAAACAAACAACACTGATCTGAGGAGTAGATTTGGGGGGATGCAATGTTTAACTTGTCCCCCCTTTACTTTATTTAAAAAAAAAGGAAATATCTTTTACATTGAGGCACTTCCAATGGAAGTGAATGAATCAGTGTTAAAATACTCAGTTTGAACTGTATAGCCACAAAACGTAAACAACATAACATGAATTTAGTGTGAAAAATACTTGCTAACATTCTCTGTGTAAAGTTATTTCCAATTTTACAACTTCATTGCCATGACAACCTGACAGCTAAAATGATTAAAATAAAGAGCACCTAAAATTACACATTTTAACAGAAAAATGACTGCTAGTGCTTTTTTAAAAGTATAAGTTTCACATTTCTGCTTTTAAGTCCTCAAAAAAAATTGGCCCAGTTGTAAGTGCATCACCACAACCCGGAATTTTGAGGAGGTAATCAACATTATACCACAAATCCTGTCGATTGTGCTTAACTTGTGTGTGAGTCAGTGTTGTTATCGTTAACTAAAACAAAAAATATTAAAATATTTTCGGTTATTGAAATAAAGAGGAAATAAAATAAATTACAAATATTACATAAAAACTTGAACTTAAAAAAACGAATAAATAAATAAGTTGAAGCAATAAATTACTAAAACTAAAATTTAAATGAAAACTAAAAAACTAAAAATATTAATGAATACTATAATAGCATATTAATAATACTAAAATTACAGTGGTTTGAGTGTGTGTTCTACCTGTGTAATGCAGGCCCCGGTGAAAGCTACCGTGACGGCCACTATATTGACAGTAAGCTGAAACTGCAGGAACTTGGAGATGCTGTCATACACATTTCTCCCCCACATGACAGCCTTCACAATGCTGGAGAAGTTATCATCGGTCAGGATGATGTCCGAGGCTTCTTTAGCTACATCAGTGCCTGCTATACCCTGGAGACGGCAAGAGAGAAAGACCAAGAGGTTTAGGTAATAAATACATCAGAGTCAGATTCATTGGAGAAAAGTGGCTTTTATTCACTGGATATCTTCCTATGTTATCATACACCCTTGTTGGGTGAACATTATATAAGTAGAGCTTCTAATAAATCAATATTCATCTCTTACAATTACTCATCTCTTAACTACCTCTTGGATGAAAGGATGAATATATGAATAGATCAGTGGGAAGTGTTCATCAGATGTGCTTACCATCGCAAAGCCCACATCTGCCTTCTTGAGAGCCGGCCCGTCATTGGTCCCATCACCAGTTACGGCCACCACCTGTCTCTGCTCCAGCACAGTGCTGTCAATGATGCCTACACAATGGCATCATCACACAGCAAACAATTACCAGCTAGCACATAACCTTGACCAATCACTGAATACAACTACTGTCACCACAGAACATGACAACTGACTGTATGTTACGCCTTACTGAGTGTCAAATTTATTTTTCAATAAGTCAGTCATTTTTTAAAGAAATACTTTAATTCAGCAACGATGCATTAAACTGATCAAAAATACACAAAAATATTTAGCAGCATAACCGTTTTCAACATTGATAATAATAAAAAGTGTTTCTTGAGCACCAAATATTCATTTTAGAATGATTTCTGAAGGATCATGTGACACTGAAGACTGGAATAATGCCTGCTGAAATTCAGCTTTGCCATCACAGCAATAAATGACATTTTAAAATATAATGAAACAGAAAACAGTCATTTTAAATTTTCATAATATTTTAGTGTAAGTGCTATAATATTTTACAATATTAATTACATCAGCAGATTTGGTTGGCATGAGATACTTATTTTAAAAACATGAAAAAAAAATCTTACAGACCCCAAATTTTAAACAGTAATGTAAGTTTCTTGTGGTCTTGAAATCTTTTAATCTAGACGTCTCTTTGATCCAAGGTGTATAGAGTTGTTGGCAATGGATTACGATTTTGAGTAAAAAAATGGTCACACTTTATTTTAAGGTCCAATTCTCACTATTAACAAACCATGACTTTTGCCTCAATAAACTCCTAATTTGCTGCTTATTAATAGTTAGTAAGGTAGTTGTTAAGTCAAAGTCCCTTTAAGGCAAGCCATTTCACTCAGCGGCCATCTTTGAAACGCCTCTCGGGAATGCAAGTGCAGCTCCTATCTCTCTGAATGGGGAAACATCAAATTCTCCAAAACTGTTCACCAAGCTTACAATTAAATTTCATATTTGAAATCACCAATGAAATCTGACAACAACTGTCTCATAAATTATGTTTCTTTTGCTCAAATAGTTTTCAGGCTAGACCAGCCAGTGCGCATGCACAGTCCAAAGTGTGCACCTCAGAAAGTTGAATGTTTCTATAGCGACCAGGACTTCTAACGGCAGCTGCAGTGACGCAATGATTTTACCGATTAGCTCTTTTATTCAGAAGGCGGGGATTCCTTTGATGGAGCAGCCATATTGAGCGTTGCATTTTTCCCAATTTAAAACTATACGAGTGACACATCTAGGCTATTCTTTAGTCTTTGGTTAAGTTCAGGTATTGGGTAGGATTAGGGATGTAGAATATGGTCATGCAGAATATGTGCTTTATAAGTACTAATAAACAGTCAATATGTTAATAATAGGCATGCTAATAAGAAACTAGTTAATAGTGAGAATTGGTCCCTATACTAAAGTGTTACCAAAAAATTATTAATTAAAATTACATTTAAAATAGTAGTAAAAAATATAAATATAATATTAGTTTAACAGTTTTGGGCACTACATTTTCCCCATACCATACCTGGCAGTGTACAGTAAGATTCTGGGTTTGAGAATGAGTAGAAAGAGAATCTCACCTTTTACGAGAGTGTGTTTGTCCGTGGGGGAAGAACGTGCAAGGACTCTGAGCTTGGGCCAGATCTTATCAATCCTCTCCTGCTCAATCTATAACACACACACATGCACATACACAGAGCTCAGACATCCATGATTCAGTTTAGTCTGTATTGGTTTGGTGCTGAGATGTCTGAAATTCAATTTTCACGAACCTCTCCTTTCTCATTCCTGATTCTTCGGTTGAAGTCTTTACCCTCCAGGCACAGAAAGTCATCCCCGGGCTGAATGATGCCACACTTGGCAGCAATAGCTCGTGCTGTGTTGATGTTGTCGCCGGTGACCATGCGCACAGTGATGCCTGCCCTCTGACACTTGCAAATGGCTTCAGGGACCTGCGGAGGGAGCAGAGAAATGCTTGAAAAGAGAAAACGCATTCCAAGGACATAGGATACATGTTCTCACTACATACTGTACCTCTGGTCGAACGGGATCCTCAATCCCGACGACAGCGATGCAGGTCAGATCGGTGACAATTTCAGCTTCATTATCCCAGTCAGGCTCGGGGTTGCAGGGAAGATCACGATAAGCGATGCAGATGGTTCGCAGGCCTTCACACGCCATGGGCTCGATCACTTTCTTCACCATCTCATCTCTGTCTCGTGGCTTGAAGTTTCGTGTTTCACCATTGGCACCAAGTATCGAGGAACACCTGAGGTAGAAAAAGAGAAAGCAGGAAGGACAAAAAGAGGTGTTTAATGACAACTAACAAAAGAAACAACAACATCTGAAGTTATGGTTATAATTCCAAGATCTTGTGATGTTTTACTAACTTTTTCAGAAGGATCTCAGAAGCTCCTTTGCTGTAGAGCCGGAAACTTCCATCCGGCATCTGCACCACAGTGCTCATGGACTTGCGTACAGAGTTGAAAGTGTAGACTTTGTAAAGCTTCTCCTCTGGGATCTGCTCTCTCACAGGGGCGTAGTCTCTCTTCAAGTCCAGCAGAAAGCCCAGCAGACCACACTCTGTCTTATTACCAACCTGCTTGGGCAGACCACCTTCCACATCTGGTGGCTGAAAGAGAATTGAAATGAAGCAAGGGACACCGAGAAGAGAAAATGAAAAAAAAAATGTATGAAAACGTTTCTACTTATATTTGACAAGCCAGTATAACAGTAGCTTCCCTCCTGTAAAAAAACATCTTACCAGCCTAAGTTGGCATGCTGGTCTCCCAGCCTGAACTGTAAATAATGTTTGTAATTTTAACAGTAAAATACAGTAAAATGCTGTAAAATTCTATGGTATGTCTGTTACTTGGTTAACGGCAAGTTCCCTTACTATATATGGTGAAAATCTTTAAAAGGGGACATTTTAAGTAATTTTACAGTAAAATAGTTAAATGTACAGACTTGGTTATCAATATATTATACAGGTACAAAACAGAGTAGTAGGATGTACTATTAAAATTATATCAGTTAATGGGATATACTTTTTTTGTTACAGTAAATTTAAGTTAATTCTGTAACCCTAAAATGGTGCTACCATATTTTTTATAGTAAAGTTCTGGCAACCACTGCTGTATGTTTTTACTGTAAGTTTCACAGATTGCACACAGGCAACTTGCCTGGTTTTAAAGGAGTTTTGGGCACTTTTCAGCTAAAAACTAGATTGGCCAGGCTGGGAGTCCAGCTAGACCATCTGAAGACCATTTTGGCCAGGAGGCATGCTAATAAGAAACTAGGAGGCTGGATTAAAAAAAAAAAAAATTATCAGTTTTTTTTTAATTAATCATATCCAATCTCTCACCATGATCTTGGAGGTATAGGCGCAGTTGATAGATATGGCATTGACAATCATCTCCAGGGTGTTATGGTGGATCTGGCTGGGGTCCGGTATCTCACGGAAGTGCTGGTCATTGATGTAGGACTGTACTACAGTCATGCGGTTGGTGGTGAGGGTGCCGGTCTTGTCGGAGCAGATGGCAGTGGCATTGCCCATTGTCTCACAGGCATCCAAGTGACGCACTAGGTTATTGTCCTTCATCATTTTCTGAATTAACAGCAACAGAAGATTTGGGTGGTGAAAAAACGGTGTTGACAAAAGCAAAACATGCTAAATATATTACATGAAAAAACATCCAGAGAAAATTTTTTATTTTGTTCAAATTTGCTTATGTAATCTGTTAGCTCTACAATACATTTAATTTGCTGTTTACACACACACACACACAGTGCACCTGTTCTCTCTCACCTTAACTGAATAAGCCAGGGAGATGGTAACAGCAAGGGGAAGACCCTCAGGCACAGCTACCACCAGCACAGTCACACCGATGATAAAGAATTTGACAAAATACTGCACGTAGATGGGCGTGCACTCAGGCAACCAGCTCCGCCCCTCCACCACAAATGTCTCGATCACAAAGTACAGCACCAGAATGATAACTGTAATGGCTGACATTACAAGACCTACAAACAAAACCGCATAATAAATAATCTTCATGATACTTGCAGATTAATCTTAAATCAATCTATTGACTATAAATACAGTAACAAATAAAGTAACGGATTACTTATCAAAATTACAGTATAATATCTGATTAATTTCTAATTATTTAATTTATTTATTACGGAAAAATAAAAATAGGGGTATATTTTAGGTGCCATAAACTAAACTTTTCTTTGACTTTTTTTATGAGAATTATTTGTGTGCATGATAAACTATTGTGATTGTGAGAGAAAACACTTATGCTTAACATGTAACATGTAACAAAATACATAACACTTTTCATAAAAAGTAACAACATTACAAAGTTGTGGCCTAATGGTTAGAGAGTTGGACTTGTAACCCGAAGGTTGCACAAATTGCAAATATGGGTTACCATACTTGTCACAACACTTTCACTTTTTTCACTTTCAGTTAGTGGTCAGTAGCTGCTCAGTTAACATTGTGAAAATTTAGCACAAAAGTAACTTAACACATCAATTTCAATAACAAGTAGCAAATTCATTAGTCAGCACTTCTCAGTAAAGGCGAGAATATGTCAAATTAATATGTTACATTCCATGAAAAATAACAACGTAACACAATTAGCCGGTACTTTCTCTCAGTTAACAGTGACAAAATGTAGCACAACATGTAACATGTTACTTTCCATAAAAAGTAACACAATTAATCACTTACACTCCATTATTGGTGAGAATATGTAACAAAAGTAGCACAATGTGTTACATTCCATGAAAAATAACATTGTAACACAATTAGCTGCTACTTCCTCTGAGTTAACATTGAGAAAATGTAGCACAAGCATTTAACATGTTACTTCCCATAAAAAGTAACAAAAGTAACAAATATATAACAAAAGTAACACAATGTGTTACATTTTATAAAAAGTAACAATGTAACAATTGGCGAGGGCTTCCTTTCAGTTAAGAGTGAAAAATGTAGCACAAAATGTATCATGTAAACATTTAACACTTACTTTCCATAGAAAGTAACAACGTAATACAATTAATCAGCACTTCCACTCAATTCATTGAGAGAATATGTAACAAAAGTAACACAATAAGTTAAATTCCATAAAAAATAACAATGTAACACAATTAGCGAGTGCTTCTTTTCAGTTAACAAAAGTAAAATATGTTACTTTCCATAAAAAAAATCTAGCACAAATAGTTACTTTTTAAAGAAGTAATGGAATATTGTCACACTTTACTTTTAAAAGTAACATTCTTCAACACTGAATATATCTTTGCATGAGGATAAAAAACAAAAGACAAGAGGATCAGCAAAGCAGAGTGTAAGTGTGTCAGAGTGAGGTGATTTATCTTTCCATATGACATCACCTCGTAATTGGCCACATGAAGTCCCACGCACCTGCTTTGCCAATCTGTACAGCAAGTTTGGTGAGTTTGCCCTGCAGTACAGACTTCTCCTTCTTGGGCACGTTGGCTTTTTTCTTCTCTTTCTCCTCCACTTCTCCGCCCTCTGCACTCTTCAGAGGCTGCATCTCCATGGCAACGGCTCCATCCTGCTTTTTGGCTGGTGAGTGGGACATGAGTTAGCGTCACTACATATGGACAACAAATCTGTCGTGTCACAACTCAGAGCATCGCGAGAGTCTTCCGGCAAGAACGAGACTCATTCAAAGTTCTGAATACCTTTATGACACACATAGAATATTTACGCTCAAAGTGGCATACACACATACTCTGGACACACAACGAAGGAAAGCAAGACAAATGTGGACACGCATAGCATAAACACTGACATCGGTTATAGTCGGACCACAACAAGTTCTCGAGTTCTACAGAGCTGGCACTATTCAGCAAAATGTGTTTGGGTGCTTATCCTCGACACCGGAAACAATGAACAACGGTTACACTGTACTACGCAAGGAAGCAGTCGTCATGTATGCCGTTAAGCATCCGTGTGTGATGTTACACAAAGAGTGGCTGTGTGCATACATGGTATTAGCGCTTATATTTCCCGTTGCTAACCTCATATAGCAACAACGTAGCTGAGGAGTCCACAGAAATTTTCCACAACAAGAAAACAATTAACCCCTCATTCTCTCCATTCATCTACTCTACTATCCCTGTGGTACCTTTATTTTGATTGGTCTCCACAGCTGCCTCTGGCTGCTTGCCTGTGAGAGAGAAAGACAGAGAGAGAGAGAGGGAACAAGGGAATAAAAAGCGACAGACAGAGACAGAATGAGAGACAGGGCACACAGTGTTCTTGAGTGGGGAAAATGAGAGCGCACAGAACTATGGAAACAGACACACAAATGCAAACATATAGCACACACATTGAGCTGGGCTCTTGAACTGTGACATTTTAAACCTGTGAATGCACTCCACCACAATTCTGGGCTAATCCAACTCTACTTAGTGCTGATTGTAGTCACTTCATCTATGCTGAAGGTGTTCTGTAACTCAAGTGGACTCAGAACAACAGGGCTGCGGATTACGTACCATTGGTGATGCCACTTGGTTTGGCCATAGTTGTTAGTGAGTAACTACTGTCCTCTGATTGGATAGAGAAACAAAGGGATAATGCAGGTGTGGAGGAGGGGGATCGTGGGAAATTGTTAGGATTGGGTGGTGGTAGAGGTAAGAAAAAGAGAAATTAATGATGGTCATGTGGTACTAAGGAAAACTGAAAAAAGACAAAACTGCATGTACGTAGATTGTTAATATGAAAGTACTGGCAGTACTTCATCAGTTTCCTACAATGTGACGTTCCTGCAAGACGATCCTGCTTCATGTAAAAGATTGTTTTCTAATTCTTTTGTAACAGTTATTTGGGCTGTCAACATTTTAGTAAATGAGTAAATTAATAATCTAGTTAATTTAACGTGATTCATTATCAGCAAAGATTCACAAGCTATAGAATGGAACAGAACGGACGGATCTTGAGACATGTTTTTAACTACATTTCACTTGTAGTGTCTTAAAATGCAGCACTCATGGTGCATGAAAAAATGTGAAACAGCGCAACGGCCAAAGACATAAATCAATAATAATAATAATTAAAAAAATAATAATAAAAAATACTCCAGAAAGAATAAAAGCACACGTCTAGTGTGAATCTACTTTGTGAAGCAAACAATATATTGATCTACTCAATGAGTTACTCTTATACAATATCTTTGAATTACCATCATTTGGAGACTTTTCTCTTCAAATATTTATATATGCAACAGAGCTATTATAGTTTACTAAAACTAAAGCTGAAACTAAAATATAAAAAAATGAAATTAAATAAATGTTAACGGAAAAAAAATGTTTACAACTTTTTTTTTAAATTTCAGCTAGTTGCCAAGGCAACATTTCTCATTTTAATTTAGTCTAACTAATTAATTTAGTTTTCATTTAAACTAACGCTTAAATAAAAATGAATAAAAACTATAAACACATATTTATAATTGGTAGTCCTAATTGTTATACCTGTAGTTTTTATAGCCTCCTGTTAAATGAGACACCACATAGAATTTTTATATATTAAAAATTCATACTGCAGGACTGCAAAAACCTTTGGAAAAAAAGAAAGAAAACTAAATATACACTATCCCTCATGCATACATATAGATTTTAACTTCAAATCTTAAATGGTGAATAAAAAAGGTTTGTTGGCATTATTTGTCATATGTGCATTCTTATAAAAGTACAGACTACTCTACAATTATGGGTATCAGAAAAGATGCATAAATATTACAAATCACATTTGCAAAAGCAAAAAAGACAATTCAGTTGTGATTGTGAGGCAGTTCTAAGTCTGTTCGGTGGCTGATGACACATATAGAGCGATTCAGTGGGACAGTAACAGAACATGGCGCCACTTCATCCTTCATCCACCCACATCCAACCTTTGCTCTATCTCCCTCTCTCTGTTTCTCTCTTTCGTTCCCTTTCTCTGAATAATTAATCAGCCTACTCCAATATAACTCCTAATCCTTCACTATTCCCTTCTCTCCAGTCTCCTCTCTGTTGGCTGCAGGTTAAATTACCCATGACATGAGCCATAAAGTTTGCAGCAGTGGAGCTCTGCTTGTCTCTCTTGCTCGTCTTACCATTCATAAATATTCCTGCAGGCTCCAAGCCCACTGGTCCTCCATTCATATCCAACCCATCTCTCCCTTATGTAAGGATCCCCCACCCCCTCTCTCTCTATTCTCTACTGTCTGGTAGTGCTACTCACAATGTGTGCAGTCCTTCTCACTACATCCTACACCAGCCTCAGCATTTTCTATTACGGTATTACGGTATGTTTTGGTTGGTGTTTGATGCTCTTCCTTCTTACACCTACCTTTCTTTTCTTTCTTCTCCTCCTCCCCTTCCCCAGCTCCCAGTAGAGTGAATATGATGCCAGTCTGAGAGTTGACTCCAACTGCGGTCACCAGCATCCTGCCTGATCCCTCCATCACATGGGTACCTGAGAAAGAAAGATTGAGAGAGAGACAAACAGAGTAAGGAAAAGACACAATGTAGACATGAATGATTGATATTTTATTGTAGCATTAATGGAAAGACTCCCCAAAAATTCTGCAAAGGTTGTCCCAACTAGCCTCATAGAACTAGTGTAAATAAATAATTTCCTGTTGAACACTGTTGGCGATATGTGGCCTCGCAGCATGCACTGCAGCATCAATAAATTATGTTCTACCCTTCTGTTTCAAAGATTGTCATTTCATATCAAGCCAACATAAAACTACATGTAATAGTAAAATCATACCTTTTATATTTATGCCAGTAAATATATTTAGAATGTCTAAGTTAATAAAAAAACAATGCATTTAAATAATTGTAATTTTCTTGTAAAGTGACCTAGAGCTTTGTAATAATATGTTTCATGTAAAATTCATTTTTTAAAAGCTCAAGTTCATTTTACAAGAAAGTGACAAATTTCTATAATAACAACAACGTTTAAATTAATAAAAAAATAGTACAATGAAATAATTAAACATTTCTTGTAAAGTGACCTTGAGCTTAATAATAATAAGTTTAATGTTTCAATGTTCAAAGCCACTTTACAAGAAAATGACCAATTTCTATAATAATAATAATTTATATAGTGCTTTTCCAAAGATTAAGGTTGCTTTACAAAAAAAAAAGAAACTACAATTTTCTCTAATTTTCTAAATAAGTAACATTTTACATTTAGTGCACAAATTCAAACTGGCTAAACAAAGTAACGTTACCGAAGACAGTTGTAAGACAGCTCATATTTCTGTGATTATTTTCACATTTTCTCAACAATTCCTTTTAGACATTGACTATTTATCTTCAAATACAGACAGCCTGGCCTGCTGCAGTTCATCATTAGCATTTGACTCCAGACCGCACACAACAACAGCCTCCATACATCAACTTCACAAAAATATCATTAGGATATTATTCAATAATATCATCAGTAGAGCAGGACAGCCTCATGAAGAGAATGGAGTTATCATCCCAAGTGTCTAAGAATAGCATGAAGGAAGGGAGAGGTCATGCACCAGTGCTCACAGCAGGAAACAGAGATTCTTAGATCTAATTATCAACATCTGGATGCCACTGCAGCATCTCAGTTATTCTGACACACAGAATGCGGACGCTCCGAGTGCTTTGTGCTGCTGACTGACAGCTGAAGGAGCGCAGCCGAGAGGGGAATACAAAATTACTTCAGACACTTTCAAGAAAGATTGACCAGTCTCTTAAGGAGAGTGATGGGCATCAACCTTTAACAATGATTTTACTTTAATACACAACAACTTTTTTGCTACTAGCATAAAGGCCTATTCACACTAAGAATGATACCTATACAAATAATTATAGCCATAACAATATTAGCATTCACACCTACAGACAATATTGTTCTGTTTGTTATAAATGCTGCGGTTACTGTATAATATCTGCCACTCTAAATGCTCAA
Source organism: Sinocyclocheilus grahami (assembly GCF_001515645.1). NCBI lineage: Eukaryota > Metazoa > Chordata > Actinopteri > Cypriniformes > Cyprinidae > Sinocyclocheilus > Sinocyclocheilus grahami. The sequence continues at coordinate 1,953,094 of NW_015505349.1, read as the reverse complement.
GCTCTTTAAAGTCAGTGGATTCTGACTGACTGTCAATATTTTTATTGTTCATGAATCATAAGCCGAAAAAAATGTCCTTAAAATGATTCCAGCGAGCAATATCATTATAGTTGTGTTATGGACTTTTAAACAAATATTTAGGCGATTGTTAAAACTTAATGGCCCGGTTTCACAGACAGGGCTTAGCTTAAACCAGGACTAGGCCATAGTTCAATTGGGATTTTAAAGTAATTTTTATAAACATGCTTTAGAAAAAAACATTACTGGTGTGCATCTTGAGACAAAACAAGGGCACTGACATATTTCAAGATCAATCATTGCAAGTTTCTTTCAGCTGAAACAGCTCAGACTTACATTTTAGTCGGGAACTAGGCTTAAGCCTTGTCTGTGAAACCGGGGGTATAGGTATAGTTAACGTTAAAATCCTTGGTTTATTGGTGAATCATTGGTGATTATTATATACAATCCACCCACCATTATATATGGTCTAGCAACATCTACTGTATGATCCACACATGCTTACCAGAGAGAAGCATGGGGTCCTTTTCGACTGACTTCCGCACATGGTCTGATTCACCAGTTAAAGAGCTCTCGTCGATTTTCAGGTCATTTCCCTGAATCAGGACCCCATCAGCAGGTAGGAGGTCACCTGAGAGAGGAAACAAAAGTGGGACAAATAAATATCCCGTGATCTGTAGAGCATCCTTAATATCCCAAAAAGCATTCACTGTTCCTACCAATAATGCTACATTGCACAGGATACATTATCAACAAATGAGTTCCCATTGTGATTTGTGGAAATGTGAACATTACTCTAAAAATGTCCCAGTGTTAATCCACACCTTCCTCATATTGGATGGGTTAAGCCTAATCTCCGCATTTATTTCATTCTCCGGGCTCAGCAAAACAAGAAACTGACCGTATTTGACCTGGGCCATGTCCCCAACCACCATCTCGGCGACGGGGATCTGGATGACGTTTCCATTGCGCACCACAGCGAATCGCTGCTCCAGCTCGATGCGGCTCTGCAGTCCCCGGAACTGTTTCTCTTTACTCCAGTCGTTGAAAGCCGTCACCAGCACCACGCAAATGACGGAGAGTAGGATGGCTGCACCTTCGATCCATCCTGCCTCTGCCTCCCCCTCATCTTCAGTTCCTCCTGACCCATTTCCACAACCTGCAGAGGTTAGAAGTTCATTATTACATGGGCGTCTGGAATACTTGATTCTGATTAATCAATTGCAGTTGATGCTGGAAGCAGATGCTTTCCAGATGAAGTGCTCTTTAACAGACATCTTGGAGACGTATGTGTGCTATCCTTGGACCCCATAGCTATACTTGGGCACTCTTTTTGTTGCCTGATTAGAGATTATAGAACATCACTTTATATGTATTTATTCGTAAACATCGAAATATGCTAATAAATGTCATTTAAACACCACATCATAGGCATAAAATATCTTTTAAACAATTTAAACAAAACACATTATATTAAAGAACCAAAAAATGGTAAATTCTTTTGTGTTTTCAATTAGCAAGCTAACTAGCATAGCACAATCTGGTTAAGGAAAGCTCTTTTGATTAGCTAGACTAAGATATCATGACAACACACTCATTTTTCCAAAAGGGTCTGGCTGCAGCTGGCGCTTGCACTCTCAGACTTGCACTCTCAGGCTTGCACTCTCAGACTTGCACTCTCAGGCTTGCACTCTCAGACACTTGTACTTCCACTAGCGACGTCACTTGCAGTCTTTTTTATTTTGTTTTATTTATTGATTACTTTTTGTTTGAATCTCTCAACATTTTACAACAGTAGCTAGGTGGTGAAGACAAGAGAAAATAAACTAAATTACGAAGTCACTTGCAATCGCCACTTGCACTCTCCGATACCTGCGACGTCACTTGCAATCGACACAAATCTTGCGTGTTGCCAATGGAGACAAGACGCTGTGGTGGTGATTTAATGATTATTTATTTTATTTATTTATTTATTTAGTCATTTAGCAGATGCTTTTATCCAAAGCGACTTACAAACGAGGACAACAGAAGCAATCAATTGTAAAACACGTAATGTAGCTTAATGGACAAAGTCAATGATATAAAAGAGCTGTAGACAGTTTATTCTATATGGAAAAACCCTTAACATTTATTCTGGGCTCACCTGCTTGCCTGTATATTAGTTATGTAGGCTATATTTTAATAATGAAGAGCATTGAGTTTGGTCTTTATCATCTTAGTCCATTATCCCACATTATGCCATGTTTTGCGGTGTGGGAGGAAAAATACTATATACATATTCATTATATAAATAAACTGTATATTTAATTTGATATTTTAATAGCATCTTAATACATTAAGCCATATTAAGTGTTTATGTTTTTCTACAGGAGGAAAACGCTTAACGAGAGACTTTGTGCATTGCGTTCATATTCTGCTGTTCTGTGGCCACGGATTTGCGGGTCTTGTCTTTTTCTTGCAGGACCCTGTTATTGTACTAAATTAGTTTTAATCATTAAATCACCACCACAGCGTCTTGTCTCCATTGGCAACACCCACGATTTGTGTCGATTGCAAGTGACGTCGCAGGTGTCGGAGAGTGCAAGTGGCGATTGCAAGTGACTTCGTAATTTAGTTTCTTTTGTCTTGTCTTCACCACCTAGTTACTGTTGTAAAATATTAGGAGATTCAAACAAAAAGTAAATCTATCAATAAATAGAACAAAATAAAAAATAATAAAGACTGCAAGTGACGTCGCTAGCGGAAGTGCAAGTGTCTGAGAGTGCAAGCCTGAGAGTGCAAGTCTGAGAGTGCAAGTCTGAGCGTGCAAGCGTCAGCTGCAGCAAGACCCTTCTCCATTTTTCAGATACTGAGAAAAGCCTTTCTTTAATGTCTTTCAAATTGCTCTGTGGCCTCTGTCTCGTTTCATACCAACACAAGTTTGCTGTCTTCTTGCAACTCAGAATGATTAGCTGACTGACAAGCTTGTGCACTTCATTATTATTTTTTTACATACATTGATACATACATCAATTCTAAAGTTTGGAAGAATATTTTTAAAGAAATGATTACTTTAATTGAGCAATTAAATTGATTAAAATGACAGTAAAAGTCATTTATAATGTTACAAAACATTTCTATTTCAAATATTAACTGAATCAAAAGACATTTAAAAAAATGCTAATGTCAATGTCTAAAAAACATAGTGTATTATCATGATATCTTAAAGAATGTGAAAAAAACATTGCTGCTTTTACTGTTTATTGATTAAATAAATGCAGCCTTGCTGAACATGAGACTTTTAAAAACATGAAAAAAACATTTTAATGTTAGTGTATGGTAAGCATAAAACATTTGATAGATGACTAGATGCTCAGCAGTCTCCAGTTAAAGCGAGAAAACAAAAATATCACTTGGAAGAACAACAAACTGGTAAGAGACAGAAAAACTGGATAGGAAAACCTTAAAATAGAAGAAGACTTTTTATATTGTAGCTACATATGTTATGCTAACTAATTTATAGAAAAAGTGACTTGGACTGCAGATTAATATTAATATATTAATATTATATATGAATTAATGTTGTAATACTGTTGCAGTTTTTATACTGCAGTGCTAGTAGATACAAGAAATAATAAAATTAAAAAAAATTATATTAAAAATCAGTTTTTAATGTTAGCAAATAGCCATGTAATTAATAGGATAATGTGCAGTACAGCTGGCAACATTAAAAATCGACCTTTTCAGAAATCTGTTCATCCTGCCAGGGTTTATTTTGCAATAATGCTTGGCTGGTTGTACATTATGCCTTCCTTATGCAGAGTGACATAGGTTATGCTGTTATCAATGATTTCCTCAGAGTTTGACTGTTTTGCTATTGCAGGGGATTTTAATATTCACATAGATAATGCAGAAATCAAAACTATAAGAGAAATTATAACTGTTTTAAACACTTTTGACCTGATTCAGCATGTGCATGGACCCACAAACAATCAAGGACACACTCTATAGATTTACTCTTATTATTTCATCCATTGTTATTAAGGATGTAGCACTATCTGATCACTTTTGTATTTTCTTTGATATATTGATCTCTGCTACCATGGAATCTAGATCTGTCTCTGTCAGAAAGAGATGCATTAACGAGAACACTAGTGTGCTATTATGAAGGCTATATCTTTAACACCAAGCATTTCTGCAGACTCTGTTGATCTTCTCCTTGATTCCTTTAACTCAAAAGTTAAGAATGTTATTGATGATATTGCTCCTGTGAAAGTCAGCAAGAAGACTGGCAGACAAAAATCACCTTGGAGAAAATCAACAGCAGTACAGTATGAAAAGACAATGCAGAAAAGCTGAGCGGATGCGGCGGAAGACGAAACTTGAAATTCACTATAGCATCTATAAAGACAGCCTTCATGCTTTCAATGTGGAGCTAGCCACAGCCAGACAGACCTTCTTCTGAAACCTTATAAACAGTAGCTTAAACAACACTCGCACTGTTTTTGCTACTGTTGAGAGACTGACAAACCCTCCAAGTCAGATTCCCAGTGAAATGCCCTCCAACAGCAAATGCAACGAGTTTGCTTCCTTCTTTGCTGAGAAGATCAATAATATCAGAAAGGCGATTAGCACATCCTCAAGTTATGCAGAGGTTAGACAGATTCGACCGCAATGTCAAAAAGAAGTTACTATGACTGTTTTTGAAGCAATTGATAGCAAAATTTTGGAAGAAATAGTACAGCACCTTAAATCGTCAACCTGCTATCTTGACACACTTCCCACATCTTTTAAAAAAAAGTGTTCTTAACTGTTTAAGCAGATCTCTTAAAAATGGTGAACGCTCACGTCTTTCTGGGACTTTTCCAAACTCCCTGAAAACCGCAGTTGTTAAGCCCCTTCTGAAAAAGAGCAATCTTGATAACACCATATTGAGCAACTATAGACCAATATCAAATCTTCCTTTTATCGGCAAGATTATTGAAAAGGTCGTTTTTAATCAGCTGTTCAACTACTTAAACTCAAATGGATACCTGGACAATTTTCAATCTGGTTTCCGACTGCATCACAGCACAGAGACAGCACTCATTAAGATAATAAATTATATTCACTTTAATTCTGATTCTGGCAAAATATCAGTGCTGGTACTACTAGATCTTAGTGCTGTGTTTGACACTGTCGATCATAACATACTTCTAGAGAGACTGGAAAACTGGGTTGGGCTTTCTGGGATGGTAATCAAATGGTTCAGGTCATATTAGAAGGGAGAGGTTATTATGTGAGTGTAAAAGAGCATAAGTCTAAGTGGACGTCCATGAAATGCGGAGTCCCACAAGGCTCAATTCTTGCACCGCTCTTGTTTAGCCTGTATATGCTCCCACTAAGTCAAATAATTAGAAAGAAACAAATTGCCTATCACACCTATGCTGATGATACCTTTACCTAGCCTTATCGCCAAATGTCTACAGCCCCATTGACTCCCTCTGCCAATGCATTGATGAAATTAACAGTTGGATGTGCCAGAACTTTCTTCAGTTAAACAAGGAGAAAACTGAAGTCATTGCATTTTGAAACAAAGATGAAGTTCTCAAGGTGAATGCATACATTGACTCTAGGGGTCAAACACCTAAAAATCAAGTCAAGAATCTTGGTGTGATTCTGGAGACAGACCTCAGTTTCAGTAGTCATATCAAAGCAGTCACTAAATTAGCATACAATCGTCTCAAAAACATTGCAAGAATTAGATGTTTTGTTTGTTCATAATGGGTTTTCATGTTTTTGAATCATCGCTCTGGCCTGACAGGGCATCATCACAATATGGTAAGGGGCGTAACATTTCCGTCACACGTTTGAGGTATTCGGCCAATCACAACGCACTGGATAGCTGGCCAATCACAGCACACCTCACTTTTTCAGACCGATGAGCTTTGTAAAAATCGACACGTTTCAGAAAGGCGGGGCATAGAGGAGAAACAATAATGTACAGTATGTGGAAAATAATGTGTTTTTTTAACCTTAAACCGCATAAACACATTTCATTACACCAAATACACAAAATAATGTTCTTTTTAGCAGCATCATATGACCCCTTTAAGATTGATTTTAAAGTAATTTTACTCTTTTATAAATCACTCAATGGCCTAGGACCTAAATACAGTACATTGCAGAATGCTCACTGAATATAAACCTAACAGACCACTCAGATCTTTAGGATCGAGTCAGTTAGAAATACCTAACTGGGTTCAAACAAAACAAGGGGAGTCCGCTTTCAGCTATTATGCCGCCTGCAGTTGGAATCAGCTTCCAGAAGAGATCAGATGTGCTAAAACATTAGCCACATTTAAATCCAGACTCAAAACTCATGTTTAGCTGTGCATTTATTGAATGAGCACTGTGCTATGACCAAACTGATTGCACTGTATTATATGTATAATCATTTTCTATTTTTAACTGTTTTAAATGTATTTTAAATCAATTTTTTGTGTTTTATTGTTGTGATGATTTTTAATGATCATTTTACTTCCTTTTACATAAAGCACCGCCTGCAGTTGGAATCAGCTTCCAGAAGAGATCAGATGTGCTAAAACATTAGCCACATTTAAATCCAGACTCAAAACTCATGTTTAGCTGTGCATTTATTGAATGAGCACTGTGCTATGACCAAACTGATTGCACTGTATTATATGTATAATCATTTTCTATTTTTAACTGTTTTAAATGTATTTTAAATCAATTTTTAAATCATTTTGAATTCCTTGTTTTATTGTTGTGATGATTTTTAATGATCATTTTACTTCCTTTTACATAAAGCACTTTGAATTACCATTGTGTATGAAATGTGCTATATAAATAAACTTGCCTTGCTTTGCCTTGCCTTATGCAGAACTCAATGTGCGATTGTATAAAACTTTGAGAGTTCTTTGCCACAAAGATACATGTTTTACTGTTTATTTTTCCAGAGAACCCCTAAACTCGTTTTCTCTTTCTCTGCATTCCTGCTTGACATCCTCTTTTCTCACCTTCATTCTC
>NW_015505349.1:1940641-1945193 GCF_001515645.1 Sinocyclocheilus grahami | reverse complement strand
ATAAAGCACTTTGAATTACCATTGTGTATGAAATGTGCTATATAAATAAACTTGCCTTGCTTTGCCTTGCCTTATGCAGAACTCAATGTGCGATTGTATAAAACTTTGAGAGTTCTTTGCCACAAAGATACATGTTTTACTGTTTATTTTTCCAGAGAACCCCTAAACTCGTTTTCTCTTTCTCTGCATTCCTGCTTGACATCCTCTTTTCTCACCTTCATTCTCACCTTTTTCCTCCCACACTCCCTTGATTCAGTTCTCTCTCTCTTCCCTCCCACTCTCTATCCGTCATTCCCTCCTCCCTCAACCCACACCATCCCTTTAAGTGATTTTAAGTGACATGACATGTGGATACTCGGAATTAGTGCTCTGCATTTATCCCATCCAAAGTGCACACACACAGCAGTGAACACACACACCCGGAGCAGTGGGCAGCCATTTTTGCTGCGGCGCCCGGGGAGCAGTTGGGGGTTCGGTGCCTTGCTCAAGGGCACCTCAGTCATGGTATCCCTCCCCCCCCCTACAATCCCTGCCGGTACGAGTCTCGAACCCGCAACCTTTGGGTTATGAGTCCGACTCTCTAACCATTAGGCCACGACTTCCCCAGTTGGGGAACTCCCTTCCTCTACATACCTCATCCCTCTAACATCCCTGTCTAGCTTCCCTCTCTCTCTCTCTCACCCTCACTCTCGTGTCCGGGTGGCTGATAGAAGGACAGGCCGAGGGAGATGATGGCTGCAATCTCCAGGATGATGAGGGTGACGTCTTGTAATGCCTCCCACACCAGCTGAAGGAAGGTCTTGGGTTTTTTGGGGGGTATGAAGTTTTGTCCAAATGCCTGCCTGCGCTTCTCCAGATCTGTCGGGTTATCAGACAAACCTGTAAGTAAAAGAAGAAGAGTCAAACAGAGGTCATCACAATTTTGTAATACGTGAGCACCCTCACCCCCAGGGCAATGAGTAGGATATACCATTAAGGAACTTAGTGTGCTTTTCTCATTTCAGAGCCCGGGACTTTCCTGTTAAGTTTGAGTCATCCTGTACATGTGGCTTCACCCAATGCAGGACACATTATTTTTTTAAACAGTCATTAAGAATGAGATGCTTGTGTTTGCTATCTGCAGACTGGCTCTTGACGCAATTTGGATTTTAATGGTCTTTAGCTTCAGTGTCTTTTGGCAAGAAGCATTTTTGGCCAAACTAGAGTCTTGACAAGGGTACTATAAAGCTTTACTGATAACTCTTTGATATCTCCCAAATAACAGTCAGGGTGTGATTTGTTAAAAAAGCAAGAGGATATTTGAATCAGAATGTCAACATTGAAATTTTAATGAAGACATTTATAGAATGAGTCTGTGCATGTCATACACTACACGATTTTATGAGAACTGTAACAATAAGTGATCAATAATAACTAAACATCACTAATTATTGCTTTATACATTATACATTTCTTGAAACTTCTAGAATCACAAAATAAATTGTGTCATTCATTTAATATACTGGAAATGTTTTAGCCTATAGTTAGAGAGGGGCCTTCGAATATTGTGTTGGAGAGGGATATTGTGTTCAGAAAGACTGAAAATAAGCTTGCTACAAATTAAAGCTCACTAATGTTTGAATAAGTAGCTGACCGAATTCCTATTTAGTGGAATGCATTTATGGATATCCATGTTGTTCAATTTCCTCAATATGGGTTTGACACCTAGGTTTCCATCATAAAATCTAAGGGTGCTTTGCATTTCAATTTAGGCATTTGGTAAACATTTTTATCCGAAGTGACTTACATTGCATTCAAGGTACACATTTTATCAGTTCTTGCTTTCCCAGGGAATCAAACCCATGACCTTGGTGTTGCTAGCGTCATGCTCTACAGTTTGAGCTAAAGGAGTCAACATGTTAACTATTATCTTACAGGCCAGTGGTCACTGAACACACAAACATATGTAGTGGGGAAAGATGCAGCTTAATGATAAGGTGAACATTGCACAACAGTTCAAGGTTACAGTTATGCAAATAATAAACTGAACTAGTGAAGTCAGAATTGAATATTGGCGCCTTTTTGAAAAAAAAAAATCAGTATGACAAAATCATGGTAGTTGTTTCTTCTTCTTCTTCATTTCTAGTCTTTCAGCAGTGCACTTTGGACCAATCCAATCCTTACAGCTTGAAAAAACGATATGAATTAAGAGTTCATAGATTCCTACTGTGAACAACTCCAATACCATTTCACACAAAAGCACACACAAACACATTAGCTTTAAATACACCATGGAGCTAACTGACACCTTTAATAGCATATGCACTGCTTACCTTTCCTATTATCACATTCACTACACATTTAAACAACACATTTAGCCATCTTACAATCTCAAAGATTCAAATGAGGGTCACAAAGACAAGACGAATAACACAATATATTGCATGTGTACAATACAATAAAACATAACCAACTGATCATAATGACGCAAGTGTAATGTATTAGAACGTATCGATTTGTTCAAGCAGATTGTTCCAAAGTAAGAAACGAGGCAGACTGAGCCACATATATTGAATTTCTGATGTAAATAATTAATCACATGTTTCTGCTCATTTCAAAGGGCTCCTATATAGAATGAGGGTCCGAGAGAAGGATACCTGAGAAGGATGAAGAGAAATGGATATGAAGACATGAGATGCATTGCGTTTAATGTGCCAGTGCCCCCTTCCCCTTTCCCCAGCCATCTATGTCTTTCATTCTTTCTTTAACTCTCTCTTTCACTCTTTCATAGATTTGTGCAGTTTCCATGGAGATGAAGACATCAAGCACAAATCGTGCTGCTCTTCAACTTCCTGTCTTCGGGCACCTTTTCGCCCAGCTACAGATGATGTCATTGATTCGGTGAGGTCCGCGTGAGCCTTATAATAGATTTTTGATTGGTCTGCTGTGGAAGCTGTTTTTGCAGACAGTGAGTCTTTTCGAGCCTGAGAGAAAATTCATGATGTTTTCAGTCAGTGTTGAAGTCAGTAGAGTCACCCGGAGTGAAACCTAGCATTGCAGCTCAGCTGAATGAGGCGCTATTGACGTCAGCCTATGAGTGTGCGGTGAACATGCTTCAGGGACGGATAAGGACAGGACAATCCAACCAGAAAATACTTTAAGTGGACAAAGGAGGAATGTATGGGCTGGTATGTATACCGCCACTGAGTAAGAGCAGTAGGCCGACTGTAGGCAAGAGCTCCTGAGGGTTATGCACTGATCACAGTCTCTCCATACCAGCACTCAGCACTAAACCTTGCTATTTCCATTACTGAATGCATGATTATACAACACTCTAGATGAGAAGTGGACAAATTAATAAAAGACAGAGAGAGAGAGTCAGAAAGGACAGAAGATGAATGAAGATGACAAACTCATGCTATCTGAAGAGGGACAGTGCACCTAAAAATAACACTTTGCAACAAGGTTCCATTTATTAACATTAACTACATTAGTTAACATTGAACAATTCTTCTACAGAATTGATTAGTCTGAGTTAATGTTAATTTCAACATTCACTGATTCATTTTCAGACGTTGTATGTTAACATTAGTTAATGCACTTTGATGTGACTGTATTTTTATTAGATAACTTTAACAAAGATTCATAAATGCTTTAAGAAATATATTGCTCATTGTTAGTACGTTATCTAATGACCTTGAGAAATTTAGAAATTTTTAACTTTCATGAAAGTAAAATTAATGGGGACCTTTCAAGCTTCAACGAAGACAAAAAAGAACCATAAAGGTATCATAAAGTGATCTAACGTGCACTGTTTTCCAAGTCTTTTGAAGTCATATGATTTTCAATTATTCATTGAAAATATTCCTAGCTCTTCTTGGCACATTTGTGAGAAAAGCTGCCATGTCTGTCTGATTTGTGAAAGGATCTTTTTTTTTTAAATCCGATCTTTTCAGTGAATTGGCTGATTGGTTCACAAAACCCATCCAAACGATTTGCTAATGAATTGGTTAATCTGGTTCACAAAATCAGTCTAAGAGATCCAAATGATCCGGTTCACAAAATCGATTGGACTGATTTGTTCATGAATCAGACTGACCTAGTTCACTCACTACCTAGGTGCAGCAGTAAACAGGTCCTTAGAGAGAAAAAAAATGAAATTTAAAGGGGTCCTATTATGCTCTTTTACAAAGTCTTGATTTTGTTTTGGGGGTGTACTAGAACATGCTCTCATGCTTGGTGGTTCGTAAAACGCATTCTTTTTCACATAATTTACATTATTAAAATACCTCTCTCCCCAGGCTGGCACAAACGGCTCAATTAGTTCCGGCTTTGATGAAGGTCCGCCTTCCGAAAAACGAAATGTGATGTGATTGGTTAGCTTTCCCAGTGCGTTGTGATTGGCGAACAGCTTAGACGGTGTTTCAGTACTGCCATGCCCCCTGCTCTGTCTTTCAACAAAAGCTTTTGGGAATCCGGCACTTCTCACTCGTGTTGTGAAAGCTGTCCTCAGTAAAATGTGCAGCACACAATAGCAAATTGGGGTTATAATGCTCAGGAACAGAGTTAAAAA
>NW_015505349.1:1924607-1938900 GCF_001515645.1 Sinocyclocheilus grahami | reverse complement strand
TGAAGCTACAGCACAGCAGCTCTTCTTCTTGGTTTTCTCTGATGCACTAACTCTGCAGCAGCTCTTCTTCTTCGTCGTCTCGTCTCATGCGTTCACTCAACCAAGTGTTCTAACCACAACCTCGCCCCTCCCCACCCCCCAACCATTCGAATTTCTGTAGGCGGGAATTATTTGTAATGATATTCTAATGAGCCGCTTTGTGATATCACAAAGCCCGGAAACCAAACGCTGTAGTCCAAACGAGCCGTTTGCTGTAGTTCTTGAAAATGGATTTTTTAAAAACGAAATATCTCCCTTTGGAGTGGACTTTGAGATTTGTAACTTTCTAGATCTTTTTAATGCCCAAACATACACACTACACACTGACTAAAATTAAAAAAGTGAAAAAGCATAATAGGACCCCTTTAAGTGATTATTCACTGAAAATCTTTTGTTTGAAAATCTGAAAAGTTTTCCTGAGTCAGATCTTTTTAGTAAATTGAATGATCCAAATGATTCCGACTGATCCAGTTCACAAAATAAATCTGAATGATTTGTTTATAGTCGCTAGATGGGAATAACAATGAATACAAATTTTGGTCTGTTCCTCTCAAAGCTATTGTATGATTTCAGAACACTTGGAATATTGTACAGCAGACATCATATGAACCACTTTTATGTTACTTTTGTTCTGTATTTTTAAGTTTTAAAGTTCCAATCTCTAGATATTATATCTGTATGGAAAAGAGCAACCAGCACGTCTTCAAAACTTCTCCTTTTGTGTTCAACAGAAGAAAGTTGTTTGTTATACAGGTTTGTAAATGTATGTAAGTTATACAGGTTTGGAACAACAGGAGGCTGAGTAAATGAAGACCAGATTTCCATTTACTGTATGGATGAACTGTCCCTTTAAGAAAAACTGCTGAGCAGCCATGCCCGCATCCATTCGCTTTAAAGAATCTCTTGCTTTTCAAACACCCCACCTCCTTCTCCCCCCACCCCGCTCACTCACTCACTCTCTCTCTCTCTCGCCATCTCCCCTTGGTGTGTCCTTGACAATGCGGCAAGCTGTTCCAGAATTCCTTCTCTCTCCTTCCGTTCCTTCCTAACCTCTCTCTCTCTTTCTCTTTCCACCCTCCATCTCAATTGCTCTTGGATCTCCATGTCCTGCTGCAGCAGAACAGGTATCTGTATATGTTCAGGCTGATAGATTGATATGTCCACGCCCTGCACTGAAAATAGTGTTAATAGCAGCAGGCTGAGATCTGTGGATCTATGGTCCGCACTCCGAAGCTTGGCTGAAACGCATTGCTGGAGAGAAGGGAGAGACACTAATGGACTTCCATTTTCAGGGCCTCATCTTCACAGTGTCAGCCTTATTCAGCATCACTTCATCTCTGCCCCCTCTGGTTTCCTCTCCTCTTCTGTTGTCTCTGGTTAGTCGTGGCCATGTAACAGGATTAGTTCTGCTTCCACATGCACTTAGAGGCAAACGCCACTTATTGCATGACTATTAGCATCAGGTTTTGTTATCACCTGTCAACAGAGTAGTCCCTGATAACAGCTGTTAGCTATCTCCATACATATAGTCTGAAAGCCTTCACATCTTCTCAACCATGACACCAGTGGAGGTGTGGAGGTTTCGAAACCTTTTAGTTCATTTCAGGTTTAGGTCCGTGTACTTTTGCGTCCATTCATTTTTCACTTTTTAACCCAGAAATGAAATACAGAAATGCGTTTTTTCATGATGCTAAGAGGAACAGTGACCACTTACACACCGCAAAGTTTCAGAAGTGACATCCACATATAAATGCGGCATGATATATATCCACATATAAATTGCAATGATAGTGATAACCATAACAATGGACATGGCAAAAATGTGCCAAAATAGATGCATATTAAGGCTAGAGCACCCTCACTAATTTCAGAAGTCTCAGTTATTTGATTCTGGAAGTAAGAGAAATTATAATTTCATAAATTTTTATTTTAAAATAATATTTTAAATTAGGCCTAATCAGTGGTGTATTGTAATGAAGTAATAATACTTTGTTACAGAACTTAAGTATTTTTTGGGAGTATCTACTTTACTTGAGTTTTTATATTTCAGACAACTTTTACTTTTACTACATTTCCTAATTAAAATGTATACTTTTACTCCGATACATTTCCCCGAAGCATATTCGTTACTTACTACAAAATAGTCAGAAGTCAGAAGAACACACACTGCAGGTAAGCAGGCTTGATGAATCAGTGGTCTGGTGTTTGCAAGTTAGACTCCTAAAAACACGGATGATTCATTTTCCACTCAAGTCGAGTCTGGGGTGTGCGATACAGCATCGTCTGCGCATATAAATGCGGCATGATATATATCCACATATAAATTGCAATGATAGTGATAACCATAACAATGGACATGGCAAAAATGTGCCAAAATAGATGCATATTAAGGCTAGAGCACCCTCACTAATTTCAGAAGTCTCAGTTATTTGATTCTGGAAGTAAGAGAAATTATAATTTCATAAATTTTTATTTTAAAATAATATTTTAAATTAGGCCTAATCAGTGGTGTATTGTAATGAAGTAATAATACTTTGTTACAGAACTTAAGTATTTTTTGGGAGTATCTACTTTACTTGAGTTTTTATATTTCAGACAACTTTTACTTTTACTACATTTCCTAATTAAAATGTATACTTTTACTCCGATACATTTCCCCGAAGCATATTCGTTACTTACTACAAAATAGTCAGAAGTCAGAAGAACACACACTGCAGGTAAGCAGGCTTGATGAATCAGTGGTCTGGTGTTTGCAAGTTAGACTCCTAAAAACACGGATGATTCATTTTCCACTCAAGTCGAGTCTGGGGTGTGCGATACAGCATCGTCTGCGATAATATGGTAAGTGTTGTTGTAATGATGTTCGATCTGACATTATCAAGTATATCACAGAGAGTGCACGCACGTTGATTTATTTGTCTATCAAAATTCAAGGCATTCTAAATTGTAGACGGCAAAAATGCTTCTGTATGCTTTTTTATGTTTATATAATTTAATATAGTTAACTTAATATATATCACACAAATAGTAGCCTAACGTTTTTCTGCAAATATCAGGATGAACACATTTAATAATAATTTTTATACAAGTTCAGTAAAGCATGCAATAACTTAATTCATGTGATGTATGTACTTCTAGGCATCTTTGGTTTCCTCTTTTTGTGAAATTTAGATGGAAAATGTGTGCCTTTTTATTGTTTGAGTCAATTATCAAAAGTTGCTAAAACTAGCCAAATAAAATAAAAAAATAGCTAAATTTGTTGCTAGGTGCTTTTGGAAGAAAAAGTTGCTAGGGTAGTCTGAAAAGTTGCTAAATTTAGCAACAAAATTGCTAAGTTGGCAACACTGATTGAATGAATCAGCCTTTTGAACAAATTGGTTGATAAAAATGATTCAGTGATTCACTCATTAACACAGTCAAATGCTTTGTTTCTGAACGAATCAACCGTTTGAATGAATCTGTTGAATCTCAATGACTCACTGATTAACAGTCACTTGCTGTGACCTACTGGTGGTTTTAATTTCACATTTCGACTATTTTGTTTATGTTTTAAATGATTTCAAATATCAGTATTCAACGTTTTATGTTAAAAACAAAACATTATTTATCCAACTGTAACTGCAGGTTAAATGCATCCATGTCCCCTCTGAGATACATAAACTGTGTAAATACATCTAAATGCTATTTCAGATGCAGATTCCAGAAATGTTTTCTTATGTTGGAATGAAAGACACTAAGTACCGGATGAAGTGCTTCTTATTCTTACCTAAAAATACAAAATGGAAGAAAGAGTTATAACTGAACACAACCTTGCTACTCAAGCCGTGTATGAAATTTTTATATATATATTTATTTGCTTCTTTTCCATTTTGCATTTACGTGTACTTTTACTTTCAATACTTAAGTACGTTTAAGATTTAAAAAATACTTTTCGTACTTAAGTACAATAAATATCACATACTTTAAGACTTTTACTCAAGTAATATTCTAAACGGTGACTTCAACTTCTACCAAAGTCATTTTCTGGTAAGATATCTGTACTTTTACTTGAGTATGGCTTTCAGGTACTTTAAACACCACTAGGCCTAATGTATTAGGTCTCTGCATTTTTTCAGAGACGACTTGCAGGAAAAGCATTCCTTCTAATTTGGCCAAAGAAAAATGGTAAATTCTACATTTTTCTATATTAACTTGTGCATTTTGGAAATGTTTATTAAAGGTTCAAAAAGTCATAAACAAAAATCTGAAAATAAGTCAATATTCTACTTTTTCAGGCAGCATTTTGTGTGTACTGTTCTAATTCCAATTTTGCTTTTCAACATGGCATTTAAAAATATAACAACCATTCTTTTTTCATTTATTTCATCATGGTTAAAAAAGAAAACAACAACAAAAAAAATGAATGGACGCAAAAGTACACGGACCGGTTTATCTCCTGAAAGTGGTTTTACATAGCAGGCAACATCTGATGTTCTAACAACCACAACCACATAGGCTATCTGTCTAATTATCATTACAACATGTCTATTTAAAAAGATAGTTCTCCCAAAATGACTTCTTTTTTTAGAAGAGAGAAATTCGCTCATCTTCAAATAACAAATTAAGATATTTTTAATTAAACCTGAGAGATTTCTGTCCCTCCACTGACAGTCCATGAAACCAAAAGTTTTCCTGTTCAAAAAGTTCATAAAAACATCTTAAAAGAAATAGATAGATATGAATCAAACGCTTTAATCCAAGTCTTGTGAAAAGACATGATTGTGTTATATGATGAAAATATTTAATTTAGACTTATTTACATATTTGATGTGCTTTATGTTCATGCTCTATGTAAATCTATTCATCATATAAAGCAATCACATTTTTCTCGATTCATATGGATTATGTTTACAATGTTTTTATGAACTTTTTTAACTGAATTTTTGGTGTAAACAACCTTCAATGGAGAGACTCAATGGAATATTTTCATTTGTCTTTCGAAGATGAACAAAACACTTATGGGTTTGGAATGACATGAGGGTGAGTAACATGACAGAATATTCATTTTTGAGTGAACTATCCCTTTTGTGAATCAAATAATAGATTCTTGCACTTTTTTCATTCTTTTTTTCAAAAAACAAACTTTCCAGTCTGAGGAGATGTAAGTAATAGACCTATTTAATATTTGATTCCACTTTTTAATTTCTGCTCTCTCTTCAATAGGATGAAGATCAAGACTCTCTTCAAGACTCACACAGAAAGATGGCTTCCTGCTTAATGGAATTTGATTATTACGGGGCAAAAAAAAAAAAGAGCAAATCAAAATTGGGCATGTTGTAATATTTTTTTCACTTCTAATCTGCGACCAAACTATGGTCTACCAATCGGTTCTGGAAATATTTTAAGGGATGTTTTACTTTGTTTATTTTTCCAATTATGCCAAGCTATAAAATATTTTGATTAGAAAGAAATACGGAAACCTTTTTGGGGTCTTTGATTATTGTTGTGGGCATTGTGAAGACATTGTGAAGACTTGGCATAAAAAAGAATGAGAATCACTGCTGGAAGTGCATGTAGCACTTAGATTTTAGAAGAAATATGTAAGCAGTCGGCATGCATAGAGTCCATTTTTAACACAGCACAACTATGCATTACATTCTCAGTGTGGCCACAAGGGACGCTATAATGAGCATTATCCTAACTGTCTTCTTTTATAGTCCACTTTCTCCTTCAGGTCAAAGCAGCAATTTGAAGAGAATCAAACTAAGCATGTCAATATGTTTATAACTACAGGTGCTGAAACCTGAAAAATAACATCCAGTTTAAGGAGACATATTTAAAGGTAACTATATCGCCTCCTTGAGGTTTCCTAGTGCGATATAAATTTTTAGGTATGCATGTGTGATCAACGGGTTTCAGTGCGTTGGCTAAACATTTAGGTCAATGTTTGTATACATTCAAAGAATTAGTTTGTGGCCTTAAAGTGGTGGGAGGGGTGAGGCACTCATTACACAACAGCAGGCTGCAGTTCTACAACCACTGAGCAAAAACTGCACGGTAGGCATTCACCCCTCACTGACATCCTGCAGGGGAATAAAGTCACACATGAAACCTCTGTAATATCTCAGATGTTTCTCCTAGACACCAGTGAGATTAAATAAAGAGCAAATGAAAACATTTGCTTAGTAATCTCACATCTATCTACGAAGTGCTTCAGAAGAGATCTAAACAACATCAAAACAAATAAACTGAAATAATAAATGTCAAAATAATAGCCAAAATAATAAAAGTCAGAGATTTCAGACTGAACTCAAAGATTTCTCATCAGTTTTTCCAAGACCAAATTATCTTAACTATCCACTGTACATTATTTTTCCCAGTTCTACTTCTACTATATGTCAACATTTAGCATTTCTCCTTAGGAATCTAAGGAGAAACAGCGGAGACAAAAATAATACTACAATGAGCTATGAAAAATCAACCTCTGAGCAATGAAATTTTGCTGATGTTAATTCTTAAAAATTAGTCTTATTCTTTAAAAATAAAAAACCATAATGCCTAAAGCAATTTTTCATACAATATTACATACAACATGTTAATGTGGATACTACCGTAATAGGAATACACAATATGTCTGTCCCATACTGACTTTTTTGAGGTATTGGATAATTAATTGTTCATGCTCATTTACCCTATTTTTTACGTTTAGAGAAATTTAGCCATCATCTAAAAACTCACAAAAAAACTAATCTTATAACCTTAACACTAATAATTTAATAACACTGTTAAATGTAATCTTTAGCAAATCTAATTTTTCATATTGTACATTACAATGTTGTGATGCCAAAATATAACGTGTACTACTGAAAAATTATAAATATTAGTTTATTATTTTTAATTTAGACAAAAAAGGCTAAATAAAAAGATTTTTAAAAAACGGCTGTAACATGAAAATAATTATGAGCTTATCATATCGACAAAATAAAAGATCCATAAGAACTATGAGCAATAGCTTTGTCATAAATCTATAAATACTCACAATCAGTACAATCCAATTTGAGTTTTGAGTTTATCTGTTTCTCATGACTGAGCATTATCTCCACCATTATCTAAATTCTCATCTACAGTCATCATGGCATATAAAACATCACATCAACTCATTCAATTACGAGTCAGAATAGGATGGATGGATATGCCAAGAATTGTGATCACTGCGAGGACCTTTCGAGTCACTGACTCTAGTGAGTGAGTATCTCCAACACTATGTTTACCCAGTAACCCCTCTCTCTACACCCACCTCACCACCGACAGCACCGTCGCCTAGCAACCCAACACGACGCGTGCACTCAGAGTGGGAAGTTTGCCGAGTGAGACAGAGAAAGAGGTAGTGGACAAGTAGTGTGAAGAGGTGAGAGAGAAATAAAGAGAAAGGAGGAAAGAAAGGGAAATATTTGGGGTTTAAAGGCGTCTTTAACCAGCTCAAAGTGAAATATGCTACATCTGATGACTCCACATCAGTGATGAGGAACAATGTGCTACACTCTTAAAAAATAAAGTTTATTTATTAGCATCTATGGTTCCATGAAGATCCTTTAACATTCACTTAACCTTTCCATTGCACAAAAGGTCCTTTATAGTGGAATAAGTTTTTTTTAAATGTACTTTACACCAAGAAAAATGGTTCTTTGAAGAGCTATTCATTGAAAGGTTCTTTGGTGAGCCAAAATTGGTTCTTCTTTGGCCTTGCTGTGAAACCCCCTTTTGGAATCTTATTTTTAAGAGTGTAGGGTCTAAATGAGATGACATGTCAAGAAATCAAGACAGCAAAGCAAAACATTTCTCTCACCATCACTGGTGGAAGACTTAAGTCTCTGGCATAGGCTTTCTACATCTCCAAAGCTGTCCTGAATTTTCTGCAAGGCCTCGGCTCCTCTCAGCTCCATCAGGGACCGGAGCTCCTCCAACGTCACCCCAAAGTCTCCAGCATGGTTGGCTTCTGCACCTCCTCCACCCCGCTTGGGGTAAAACTCCACTGCGCTATTCGCCATCTCACCCATGGTTGCTGTGGTGGACATCTTGAATCTTAGGGTGTTGGGTCCACGAAGTTTGATCTAAATGACTTCTTCTCGTCCAGGAGGTTTCAGCAACACAAGGTCAGTAATAGTGATGATTCTTGGCTTGAGTTTTTTGGTTTTGAGTTTGCTCCTCCACTCCTCTCCCTCCCCAGAGTTCTTCTAACTCTCCATCAGAGGAAATCGGGACAACAACGGCAGGACACTTCTAGTGTATTTGGAGAAATCCTGTCCTCTCCCCTCACCCCGAGGGTCAACAGAACGAGGGATCGGGCCGCTTCCAATCCATCAGGACACAGAGAACGAGAGCAAAGAGGGGGCGCAAAACCGAGCGGGATATTGTGTAGATCTGCAGCGCTGATGCGTTAGGATTCAAAGGATACGGGATGATGGGATTGGTGAGGAAGCCTGCAGAGACACACAGACAGAATAACACATTACAGTCTTCAAAGTGCTTGTGTGGGCAGCAACTTGGAGAACAGTGGGCATTCCTTAAGAGACAGAGCGAGCTTTCAGTCAGACGGCTCTGAGCTAATGCTTTCAAATGTATCAGCACATTTTCACCTCAATTCAAAGGTCTTTTGTGTTTTAATTGAGTCACACACTTCCCTTACTCTCATTAATGAGGCATTAGACAGGTCTTCGCATTATTAATTATGCTAAACGGACAGGTCAGTCATTTTCGAGTGCAACACGACTAAATTCCCTGGACATACAGTGTGGTATACAGTATGAGGAATGTGTGCTCTCACAGATGGTGATGCATATAACATATACTGTATCTCTAGCGATCCAGACCACTGCATTGGCCCATAGTTGCCATGGAAACCTACAGATGCCTCTCACTCCCACAAAGCTCCTTCGGCCTCGCTATACCCCGACACACACATACACATATACACTTGGTTCTTATTCACACTTGCTCACAAACACCTCTACACTAGCAGAGTTTCCTCTCTATTATTTTGGCCCTGACGCCATATTCTTACTTCATCTTTCTCGATTTCTCTTTTCCATCTCCCAGCATGCCTCTGTATATGTCCCTATGTTCTCTTAGATGACAGTCTCAGCCTCAGACGGCACGCCCACAGACCACCCACAGTCCATTCAATGTGGGTCTGATGCATACAGCACACAAAACTGGAAAGAACTTTCACAATCTGGCAAGGTCTAATATGACTGGCTGACTATATGCAAAAAATACAGGAGTAAAGTCACAGTATTTTTGGAAACAGTTTAGGCACTGGGTAGATAAATATATTGGAATATTAAATATTGGAAATGTATTTCATAAACATTATTCGTTTTTAATAATTAAAAATATATTTAAAATGTAAAAATGTATCAAACCATTTAATTAAAAAAATATTTAAATTTACTTTTCATGCTTTCATGCTTGTCATTATTGTAATTTTTTCATCAGTCTTTTTGACAGGTTAGTGTAATCATATAAATAATGATTATTGTGCAGAAGAAGCTGTGATGTGGACTAGGCCATATGCAGTTTAGTCAAAGTCTGGCTATGCTCGACTGCTTATATGGTGATGAGTCTGAGGTATGCAGCGTGCTGTGTGAGTATGTGTGTAGGTAGATAGGGCCGGTAATGTGCAGGAGTGACATAGAGGGTGTCATCATTCTCATGCTGACTCACTAACCCCAGCCTTCCTTTCCCCCTCCTTTCTTCTTCTCTGGTGCACTGCATATATGCACAAAAGGAAGGTTCTGCACAGTCAAGAGATAATCAGGTATCACGTACATGCCCAGACAGAATCTATGGACATTTTTCACCTGTTCTGCATTAGTTTTGGCGGAAGATCAGAGGAATTTATTTAAACATAGTAAAATGTGTTAACAAAGCTTAGTGTACTATGCTCTTATTTGAAAGCAAATTATCAAAAAATGTAACATATACAGTATGATCATACAACAAACTGAGAATGTGCTAGCCTGTGTTTAGAGCCAAGGGTCATCTGAAAATGATTATATAAAATTTAAAAAAGATAGGCTAATAATGGTTAGATTGTCTCCTCCATTAATGGTTGTACAGATAACAGAAGCATTTCTTTCCATCCAAAATGGAATCTTTCCATCCTAATAATCGTTAAATTGAAAGAAGTCTCGTATGCTCATCAAGGCTGCATTTATTTGATAAAAAATACAATAATATTTATGAATATTATTACAATTTCTTTTTCAATATATTTAAAAAAGTAATTTATTACAGTGATGGCAAAGCTTAATTTTTGGCAGTCATTACTCCAGTATTCAGTGTCACATGGTCCTTCAGAAATCATCACAATATGCTAATTTGATTTTCAGAAAACACTTTCATTATTTTCAATGTAGAAACAGTTGTGCTGCTTAATATTTTAGCAGAAATAGAAATGTGATACATTTGAAAGTTCAAAAGTACAGCATTTATTTGAAATAAGAATGCTTTGTAACTTTATACATTTCTTTACTGACATTTTTTGACAAATTTAATGCGTCCTTTCTCAATAAAAGTATTTATTTTTTATTTTTTAGTGTACCGTTTTTAGAAAAAACTGTAACTATAAGGCCACTAATGCCACTAACCTTGCAAACCTAGTGAATTAGTTCTCCCTCAAAAACAATCACTGCATCAATGCAGTATAGCCTCTGAACATGAAAGCCAGCAAATCAGATTGCAGCAGATTCTACCTGGGCCTGGTCACATGTCAGATATGAAATCAGACCTTCCATTATTATTATATTTTTATGCACTTGAGCATATTTGCATCTTTTGGGGCCACTTGCTGGCATCAGTCACATTCACTTTAGCATCTATGCAGCCCCAGATTTCCCTCACCAAGAGACTGCTTAACCGTAGAGTTATGTTCAGTGTGCAGGAGGCAGATGGTCTGGAGATTATGCTGAATATTCATATTGATCCGTGTTTTCCCAAACCTTTCAGCAAGTGTGCTCTAGTGCCATTCGGTAAGACACTGTTGATAGTGTACTGAGCTTTCCCAGGCCTGCCTTGCCCAGACCAGCCCTGACTACCACGACCCAACCCAATCTGCTAAAGTTAAAAGGGAGAGACAGAGGGGCCAGCATTACATAAATTGTTCAGTGCCTTATGCAATGTGTCTAAGTAACCAACAGAGAAGTACTCACGCTCACACCCACTCGCGGGCACAGACACACACACAAACACAACCCCCTAAAACTAGAAGAAACTTTAACCCATATTCAACCATTAAAAAAAAACTACACCAGTCTATGTCACCAGGAGCCAGTGATCTGGCACTGTGAAACAATGCAGGAGATTACTTTGTTAACTGGCAGCATTTAAAATCAAGATGTCTCCGGCACAAAAATAAATAAATAAAATAAAAAGCGAACAAGGGTCGATGAGTCAGTATGCTGCTCACTTCACTCTTATTACAGAGACAGGCCACTGACAGAGTCTGAACACATACACAGAGCAAAGTAGTTTAGCCGCACTTCCGTCCACTCGCATTCAGACGTCAGCTGAAATGACTTGTTTAACAAGGCATGACAGTTTCCATGGGAAAAAGAAGACACATATTCCCTGAACACCTACCAAATAAAAACAAATATGAACACCAGTTCTATGAGACTATTGTGACCAAGGCAGATTAAAATAGGCCTAAAGGAAAGAAGCTTTTAGAGTATAAACAAACCGAATCTGAACAGACATGAGATGCCTTAAAGGAAAAATTCACCCAAAAAAATGTAAATTCAGTCATTGTTTACTCACGCTCATGTTGTTCCAAACCCGTATGACTCACAAAAGGAGATATTTAGCATATTGCGCAAGTTGCTCTTTGCAGTTTTGGTCCCCATCCAGATTCAATGTATGGGAAAGAGTGGCTTGCACAATCTGCTAAATATCTCTATTTGTGTTCCATGCAAGAATATTTTACAGGTTTGGAACAACATGATGGTGATTAACTGATGGGAGAATTTTCTTTCTTTTTTTTTTGGTGCACTGTGACCGTTTGTTCTTCTGTGGAACACAAAAGGAGATATTTAGCATATTGTGCAAGCTTCTCTTTTCCATACAAGTAAATGAGGACCAAAACTGTCTCTGGTCCCAATCAAGTGTGCCACACACATCCTGAAAAGTGAAGCCAAAACATTTAGATCGCCATCTGGTGGCTGGCTGCAGTATAGGTCATAAACCCCATCCTCACCATGTAAACGAATCGAACTAAAAAAAAAAAAAATCCCAAAGATGTTTTCCATAATTTGAGGTAGTTTTTATCCCATTAACGTATGTTCAAGTGTTCATTTTTATAATAAGTTTGCTTTTAGTTTATTATTTGATGCTATAAATACGGGGTATGGTGTCATGATTGTGTGCTTGCAATTGGGAGTTTGGGCAAGACTTTGATACTACAGCTCCACCTTAAAATCAGTACTGCGCAGACTCGGGCTCCAAACAAATCACTACTGTGCAAACTTTGGCTCCAAATGACATAATTTTCACAAGATGACAGCGACTATACTGGGATGTTTCGGCTTCACTAAGGAAGTAGAGACGCATTGTCCATCTTTTTTTTTTTACAGTCAACAGCCCCAATCCAGTTTTCCTGTAAACTGCTAAATATATATATATTTTTTTGTTCCACGCAAGAAAGAAAGTCTTATGGGTAAGTAATTATTGCCAGAACTTTAATTTTTTGGTGGACTGTCACTTTAACAAATGACATCCATGACACTAATTTACTGTCAGTGAGTTTCTTTAATCAGAAAAAAATGTCCTTCTGTTCGGTTTCTAAAAATGGAACAAAAAGAAATGATATAGAGGAAATAAAAAAGGAAAATAAAATAAAATAAATCAGTCCAGCCCTGTGCTGCTTTGATGTGAGTGGACAGACATTGCTTGAGTTATTTCTGCAGAATGACAAATTCAGCTACACTTTACGGGACCCATCTAATTGTCAGCCTGTAGTTTTTACTTTTTTGCTTTTTTTAAAGAGCAGAAAATAAAATCTCCTTCCCATGAGCTCCCTGTTTATGTAGTGTCTCAGTGACAAGGGCAAATACAGCACAGAGGCCTACAGGCCTGCTGCTGACAGGGCTTTACTATCAGGATCAAACAGTGATGGTAATGAAGGTGCTGTGTCATACTGAGGTTGAGAAAAAGGTGATTTTGCCGGAGTAGGACATAATAGACACACTCCCTCTGGAATATGCCATAAGATAATAGTTAAGAAAAGGCAACTCACTGGGGAAAAAAAGCCTTGGGTCACAATGACTGAACACTGGTGAATGTTGTATAATATGCTTTGGACCTTTTTTTTTATTTTTTTTTTACTGTCATTCATCCACATTCTCATTTGACATGACACTTATGGAATCTGAACACATGCTAGCTGTAGTTGCAACTGCTGGGATGTGATATTAGCTTTCTATTAGCTTGATTTCTGAACTTTTTATGTGCATTCCCCAACAAGAAAACCTGCTTGAATTACCTCATTTATGATTATGTCTCCCTTATCTTTTCGTGTGGGCACAAAACCACTCAGTGCATGCTACTGTAAGTGAACATTACCTTCTCTCTTTATAAGTTCATAAGATTCCAATCCCCTCCACACGCACCCCATTATCCTCAATCTTAATCTCTTTGTCCATCTGTTCTTTGCTCTTCCATTTTTACCTCCTCCCATCCACCTTCACTGCAGTGGCCTGTATTCGTTACACTGGTTTCGGGCTTTCAAAGCGAGACATGGACTGCATTGGCGTAAGAGTCTGTAGGGAGTAACATAAGCTGCTCGGCTTCGATTCTAAATACCTGATTATGGCCCAGACATTTGTGCAATGCTGACCGAATGCACAAGGATGGGATGATTCTTGTTCTAATTATGTGTTGCAAACAGGCTAGAGACATTTTTATCTCATGGAGATAAAATGTAACCGTGAACCACCATCCCATGGGTCATTTGTTTTCATCATGCCCTGGTCTATACATGTTATCTATCCCAGTATCAGCTCTGCCATTCATGTGTTACGATGTATCCGCAACTCCACACACTCTGCAGAAAGCATAATTGTCATATGCATGTCCATAGAGTATATACATATGTATATTGATATTCAGTCCTTGTCCATTGAATGTCGCAGTTGGCTTTCTATGGTTTTTCATTTAAAATGACAGAAATTACAAAAAATAAATAAATAAATAAATATATATATATATATATATATATATA
>NW_015505349.1:1923779-1924514 GCF_001515645.1 Sinocyclocheilus grahami | reverse complement strand
ATATATATATATATCTATATACATATATATATATATCTATATACATATATATATATATATATATACATATATATATATCTATATATATATCTATATATATATATATATATATATATATATTGAAACTATAAATACAGTTTTTAATATTTAATTAAATAATGTTTAACTAATTTTTACACATTTTTATCCATATAAGACTGAGTGTGGCTGCAGTTTTGTCCAAACATCTTCTAGGTCAACTTTCCTTATTGCTGCAACAACAGCATTCAAACTGGGGCAACCTGGACAGAGAACTGGAGCAGCAACAACTCTTTCCTCATTCTGTAATGTTTCCACACACATTTGTATAAGACAAATGCTATGCTAAAAGATATAAAGTTACTCACAATGAGGGAATCAAAAACAGAGTCAAGCAACAGCCTTAATGGGCAACGCCAAAGCATGAACTGACATTGTAATGTCCAATGAGAAAATCTATAGCTATACATATCTATATATATATATATATATATATATATATAAGATAAACATTGTAAATCAGAGACAGAGGACTATTGTAAAATATTTTTGCTTAAATGTTTAGCTCACTGATTGGTCTTAAAATTTGACATAACATTCCCACATTTGTCTGTTTGAAATTAGTTCACAAATCTAATACTTATCCCTAAAATAATGTAAATTAATGTCAAGTACAAAAAAATGCTATGAAAACGACATACCACACTTCTAGGGTGA
>NW_015505349.1:1920629-1923769 GCF_001515645.1 Sinocyclocheilus grahami | reverse complement strand
TGTGTGTGTGTGTGTGTGTGTGTGTGTGTGTGCATTCATGCCTGACTGATATATAAAGTATATAATTTTTATTACACATTAAGTATAAGTTTTCCACGTACAAAAGCTTGTATAGTGTTACATATAAAATTAAACATAAGAATTTGCAATTTAACATTCATTAGCATGATCCCCAATCAAATAAGCCAGACATAAAATTATCCAAAAAATATTTTTGTCCTGTAAATACTTCATATTACGCTCAGTCTATTGTCACCTCAGGAGGATGGTGTCAGGAGATTGATTTTACCCCTGTAGGTCATTTGTAATTGGTTAAACTGATGATGTTACAATTTTCTGGCTGGCACAATATACAACACTGCCTGGCCCCCTCCTAAATTGAGCAGACAAACACACAAACACAAAGAAGCCTGGTATATTAATTAGCCTGAGAATCAAATGCTGCTCTACAGCCATCAGTTTGTTTAAAAAAGAACACAAAAACGTATTGATCAGCCAGTAGAGACTAGTGTTTTTCAAGTCACTGGTAAATGTTTGAAACGCCACTTTAGTCTCCACACAGCACAGTGGTGTAACGGTCTCAATCTCTCTGAAATTATGTAAACCCCCAGCACTGGGATCCTACTTTGACGGTCATACGTAAATGGCCAATCAGAGTCCATACGGACTCATACACGGTCAACGGGCTGTCTGAGCCATGCGAGACTACAACTACCCCTCCTCTGCTCGTCCCACACCCAGCATACTCGCACACCTTGCAGCAGGAAGGAGAAGGGAAAAAAAGTCCGCACGGTTGACAAGGAAAATGAAAGCAGAGCACCTTGAGCAACTCAGACGGTGAAGTTCCCACATCGCGCTCCATCAGTCAGGTGTTTCCCAGCGCTGTTTTCCACGATAAAATGACCTTTACTGGTCACCTTCAGAGGGTGACCGGTCCTCACGCAAAAACAAGCGGGACATCTCGAATAGTTACAAACAAAACGCGATTCTTTTGAGTCCCGTGAGCGGCTCGCGATGTTAATTGAATTAATAGCGCGAAGATGCTGCTCGTGAGAGGATGGTGCGCCACTCGCATCCGAAACAAGCGCAATGCCCCTCCGCAAGGTGACCAGTGTGGGTACCAATGCGAGGTACACACGCTCATAGAGATGTTAGACCAAAGCAACACTACTATAAGCTAAATGTACGTGGGTTTTGTTGTTGTTGTTGTTGTTGTTTTTAACACAATGAGAATACATGATATATTTTCTATGCAGGAAAATGTCAGGACATTCTGGGAAGTCATTCAGTCCAACACAATCAAAAGGACAAGCGATGGTAAAGAGTCAACAAAACACCTCATAGACGAGAATACGTGTAATTGTGAATAATTAGCTAACTATTAGATTATTAAGGCTTCAATGCAGTAGTTTTACGTGCTTGACAGCTATCAAAATACATGACAAAGAGATCTGCATTAGAAACGTATGCAGGGACAATTTAACAGTATGACAGAGAGCGGACGTTAATGATAGCGAACTGGCAACTGTTACCATGGCAAACAAATCCTGATTGGTGTAAATATCTGATACTCACCAGGCCATGCTCCAAGGACATTGCCGTGGTTTGTGGGGAAAAGGGAATATCCTGGAGAAACACAAGAGCGGCTGGGTTCACCCAGTAGCTGTTATCGTGTCGTCCTTTATCGCCCAGGTGTTCAGCAGCGTGTTTACTACGGATGGAGATGATGGATCCTAAAATAGTGCAGTTGTTGCCTGGTTAGATGGAGGTTCCGCAGAGGAAAAAAAATAGAGATGGAGACATCGTTTTGAGATGACTGTCCCGACCAATGTATCAAAAAAGGCAAAGGTATTTGTTTGTTTTTTATGCTTCTTCTTGAGCGTGTAAATCAAAGAGGTGCTAAAGCGTGGTGATGCGGTATTTGGATTTTGTATGCAATGTGTGATGAGAGCTCCCTCGCTGAGCTGCGCGCTGAGGACCGTGGACTCAGCATCCGCGCGGGCTGCTATGCGCGCGGATGGAGAGGACGGAAAAGAGGAGGCGGGGGCGGGTGGGGGGACGCTCTCTCTCCCCACCCTCAAATCCCACCTACCCTGCTCCGTTACTGTGCGATCACGTCAGCTCATACAACATGCTACATGCGCTGAGTTCAACTTCAAACCTCCGAGTTAATGCAAGAACAGGTCGGATAGGTACGTTGGCTCATTCCACGAAACAGGTGCCATTTAGCCTATTTTTTAAAAGTAATTTA
This sequence comes from Sinocyclocheilus grahami, assembly GCF_001515645.1. NCBI lineage: Eukaryota > Metazoa > Chordata > Actinopteri > Cypriniformes > Cyprinidae > Sinocyclocheilus > Sinocyclocheilus grahami. The sequence continues at coordinate 1,921,518 of NW_015505349.1, read as the reverse complement.
TTTAAAATTTTAAATATTCTTAGACAACGAACGTCTTAAGTGCTAAGAAACTGCATTGTGCCATCTCAAGCTAAATTATGTAAATTGATGTAGGCTAACAGAAAATGGCATGCAAAAACATAAGTTTGATGGTAGCAGGGTTAACTAGTGAGCAAGGTCACTAAACTAAAAGATGTTTATTTTTACGGTTCATATTTCCATATACTGTAAATACTTTTTTTTCAATAATCAATTATGGTTAACAGGGTTAATAAACTCAATACATAAGATAAAGTGGTAACAAAAAAAGAGGAAACACTTGTCCTTGAGGAGTCACTATTGTGAGTTTATGTAATTGTACTCATTTTATTTTAATAAATAAATATACTGTCCACTAACATTTACGGGGTCATATGATGCGATTTCAATTTTTCCTTTCTCTTTGGAGTGTTACAAGCTCTTGGTGCATAAAGAAGATCTGTAAAGTTGCAAAGACTAAAGTCTCAAATCCAAAGAGATATTCTTTATAAAAGTTAAGAGTCAGCCACGCCTACCTAGGCTCGTTCTAACACGCCCCCACGTCTATGTCACTGTGTGGGAAGCTTTGCATAACGCCGCCCAAATGTTCACGCAAAGAAAGGAGGAGTAACTTTTATTCTTGCTGTAGTATTGTTGCCACCGCCGCCGTCGTGAAGGCACTGTGTGATTCGTTGTGACAGCGAAACTACTTTGTTTGGCCTTCCAAAGGAGGACGATATCCGCTTCGTCATGCCTAGAGCTGATCCGTGCTGGTTGCTGTGCTTTGCGTTGTGGATCGCCAGATCGGCTTTCACCGTGGACAAAGCGGAGTCCAGCCCGGGGTCGTCACATGTGGTTGCCACAAGCCCTCCAGATGCTCATTCGTCAAATC